>NW_007579330.1:90832-104150 GCF_000690725.1 Stegastes partitus | reverse complement strand
TGCAGTATTACCTTTGTTGTTGGTGTATTTTCAGGGCGGTTCTGTCGCAGTCGGAGGACGCAGCGTTACGTTCTTCCATCTCTGTTGTTGACTCGATCTCGCAGTCAGGGTCAACTCCAGCTGGACTTCGGGACGCTGCCTCAGTCGACGACTCACGACGCTTTGGACCTCTATGTATGACATCACTACTGTATGACGTCACTGTATGATGTCACCATCCTGCTGGAAGCCCCGCCCCCTGAGAATCCTGCTGGTCTGCCGCCCAACGAAGGTTTCTCAGCACAAAAACTCATTTAATGATGTAGATTCATTTGAACTGATCATTCAGATGTATGGAAGCCCACTGCTGCCCGAAAATACAAAATAAGGAGGAAAAGTCGGTCACAGTTTGAGAATCATATTTATCATAAGTCAGAATTTTGAGTATGAATGGTTTGTTGTCTTCTAAACAAAAAGGTAAAGCATCCGTCCTCAGGAAAATTCACCAAATCTCAGCTTACAGATGCAATGTTTTATCAAAATGCACTTATATTAGTCCACAGTGAGAAAAAATATGACAAAATTTTAACTTTCATCACAAAAATATTCTGTTTTTGCTTAAATACAATCAAAATTTTCAGGCAATTTGAACTTTTTATCGAAAAAATGATCAATTTTAGCTTAAAAAAATGTGACTTTCTATGAAGTAAGTAACTCTTGTTGTTGGTAAAATACGACAGCTTTACTGGCAGACGTGGGCCTCCATACTAATGAGAATAGTTTTAGAGTGTTTCTTGTTGTCTCTTGGGAGTGAATGGATTTAAATGGACTATAAGCTGTTTAACTGATGCAAAGAAGAGCAAAAGTTGTCGTTTGTTGTGACTCAAAGTTGTGAATATGAAATTCTTCGGTTGTGGTTAAATATAGACTTCGATGTTTTTTCCACTCGGTGAAACTGATGGTGTTGAATCTGTGGAAGGAATCGTCCGTAAATGTTGGACACGCTAAGAACACGTCTCAGCCTCCCTCCTGTAAATGTCTTCATTAACTTCCAGTCCATTGGCTGCTTACAGCATAAAGCTCATTATCTGCTTTAATAAGGCGAAGCAGCAGCGTTTGTGTAAATGATAAGCAGCCAGCGAGACGCTAATACCAAACGCTCACTCTGCTTAATGTGCTTCAGTCCAGCTGTGACTAAAGGCCAGCGAGCAAACCAGCGCTCAGCTAATGGGAACATCCAGAACATAAAGAAGGTGCAGATTCACATGCATCGTCTGCACAACAAGGAGGTTTGTGCAGCTTCACTGAATCCATAAAACGTCCCATTTTAATTATTTAAGGTTTTTGGTTCATATCTAAATGTTACAGATTTAAATATAAAATCTGGTGTTTATGTTTGTTTGAGGTTTTTTTTTGTCTTCGTTCTTTGGTCGCCATCTTGGTCTGGCAACAACAACTCATGTTGACAATTTTGTTTTGCAGGTTCAAAGTTGTGGTTTATAAATGAAATTTTTTTTTTTTAAAGAACTGCTAATTTTTAAAAAATGGACCACGTTTGAGTAGTTTTTCATTTTTTTATTTCTGAAAAGTGACACAGCTTTTGAAATAAAGAACAGAAATATTTTTAATTTATTTATTTGTTTGTTTTTTAAATCATAAAAGAATCACAGATTATACCTAAACCATGCAAAGTTAGCATGAGACACAATAGACACACTGTCAGTAAATACACCAGAAAACACCATGAAACCACTAAAACCTGCAGATATGTGCATAAGAATGAGCAGAATAGACGATCCCAGTCATATAAAAAACACATAAATGAGACATTTTAAGCCTCATCAATGTCAAAAATATTATTGTCATGTCTCACTCTTCTCAGTTCTGTTATTTCTTATAATTAAATTTGATCCTGTTTATTATTTTTAGCCTGAATTTGTTCACATTTTGTCCAGTCAGCAGCAGTACTGTTGAACTATTACTGTAATACTGAAGAATGATTTTCAGTCTTATTCTCTGGTTTCTGGAGGTTTAATCTGTTGGACATCAGTTAGGATGATATATGATAAACAGGCCCCATAAAAACAGCTGGAGCAGGATGGGTTTTTAAAATTGTGTGATTTTTTTTAAACTGTTGTGATGATTTCTGATGTTCACTTCATGGCTCTTTGTGGTTCTTGTGCAGGTTCAAGCTGTCACCCTTCAAAAAGTTGTTGATTCTGTAGGACTCCAGCTGCAGATCCAGGTTTCTTTAATCCAGATGTGACGTTTACGGATCAGGAAAAGGTCTTTTAGGCTCCAAATAAAAAAAGTTAATTCTCGTTAACCATGAACCTGCCAGTGACATTAGAAGGCATGTTTGTTTTGGTTTTTTTTAGCCAATCAGAAACAGTAAAAACAGAGTAAATTGTGTGACTTCCAAACTTTCTGATGGTTCTTAAACCAATCGTCTGCGGTGTAATTTGGATTTTAGCGCAACTGAGACGCCACAACGGTATCTGCTGGGATCAAACGTCGCATATTTAAAATCCAGGAACTGCAGGCAGCGTTTACACAGATGAAGAGAGGAGACGAGTGTGGAAACAAATTAAAAATACAAAGATATCTACAGCATGTGAAGGCACCGTTACTGTCCAGTACTGGTGACACCTTTGGACAAAATGTTGTATATGTTGATTCATGACACACGACTTCGCAAATCGATGCAACTCACAGCTTCTGTTGAGCCTCTGAATCCCAAAAAACCTGCAGTGAGTTTTAAAAGTTTCTTGTGTTTACAAAAAATTTAAAATAATGACACAGTTTGTCTGCCAGAAATTGCAAAAACAGAAAGAGTAGCTGGATTTTAAATGACCCTAAAACGAGCAGAATGTTTGGGTCCATGTGGGAAAAATAACCAAATCTAAGCTTAACATTGCAAAACTCGTTTGGAGGGTAAAAAGTGTCGCCGTAAACTCTTCCCTCTTTTGAACAAATGATTCGTTTTTCTCTCGTCTTTCTCGGCCACGACCTCCGACACCAGATTGATCGCTCCGTGAATCGCCGCCGAGGCATCAATCTGCATTTACAAGCTCATTTCCTAACAAGGAGCAGCGTTTTACTGCCCCGCGCTGCCATTAATTTCACCCGCTCAGCTCATCAACAGCTATTTAGCAACAAAACGCGTGAAAGCGAGGCCTTTTCAGGAGCCGAGTGGTTGCCGGGAGTGTCCGTGTCGCCGTACAAAGAGGCGTGGAGGGAGGGGAAACCGATGTCTGGGAGCTCTTCACCTCCCGCCTCCTCGATGGGACAACAATGTGGTGACCTCCGACCTCCGCGCTGATCTCTGACTCCGGTGTTTTCCCACAGCTGTCAGCGCTCACAAAGCCCGTTAAGAGGCCGGCCGGCGAGGACGAGGCGGCCTGAGAATGAAAACAGAGCCATTAACTCGTCGCCGGGTCATTGTTGGGCCCAGAATGGCCATCACCATGACGCCCAGTCAGTGGGAAATGGGGCCTAATGAGCTGAAAAGCCACATCAAAGGTTTACAAAGCGAAGGCGACGGAGCGGCCTGTGATGTGCTGCCGCCTGCAGCCCGAAGGGAACGTGGCTTTGTTCACGGAGCCGCTCTGATGTGCAGCTCTGGAACCTCAACCAGCTGAAAACTTCTGTTCAACAAAGCTTCTCATTGCATCACTTTTTCCAAATAGTGTTTAATTAATGTAATTTTCAAGGTTTATTATTGCAGTGTTCCAATTTTTAAAAATGAAAAAACATAAAATATCTTCACACTTATTCTTTATTCTAAAAGTCTGAGCCTTAACATTTTTTTTATTCAGATAGATTTTCAGTTAACCTGTTTGTTATTTTCTCAGTTGATTGTTTTGCCTATAAAGTGCTTGTAAATTTAAAAAATAAAATAAAATACTAATTAAAGATTTGCCACAGACCAAGCTGACATCCTTAAATGTTTGGTTACATCCAGTTGATATTAATAGTAATAACTGCAACATTACAACAGCATTTCTATTACTGTTTTTCTTTTAATATGAATTTTAAAATATCTGGAGGCTAATTAGATTCAGTGTAATCAGCTAATTGACTAGTCGTTGCAGATGCAGTCTTCTGTTAAAGAAACCAGGATTCAGACATTAAAGGAATGAATACATGATGCTAAGCTAAAGGCAGATGCAACTGTCTTATTGTAGATGAATGCTGAAAGAGCTAATTATGTACAGTTTTTGATTGTGTGAAAGGTTTTTGTCGTCAAATGAAAACATTCATCTCATTCAATGTTTTATAAAATATTTATGTGATTTTTCATAAGATGTTAAAAAAAAAATCAAATTGTTTCTGTGTTTGGCTAAGTTTCTCTATAGCATATTAACTTACAGTTGAGTCCATGTTGGTATGTAAACAAGTTGGCAGCTAGCTTTCTCTTGATAAAGCGCTCTGAGTTTAGCTGTGTAGTTAGCTTCTTAATGTGGCTTTAGCTGCATTGTTAGCTCCCGCTATGACTTTAGCTTCATAAGAAGCTTTTTGCTAAGTGTAGCTGTGTAGTTAAAAGGTATTGTGTCATTAGCATCTTTCTATGATTTTAGCTGTGTAGTTAGCTTCTGTCTGTAACTTTAGCTGATAGCATCTTTCTATGATTTTAGCTGTGTAATTAGCTTCTTTCATGTCATTAGAATATTTCTATGACTTTAGCTGTGTAGTTAGCTTCTGTTATGTAATTAGCATCTTTCTATTACCTTAGCCGTGTTGCTAACTTCTTTCTGTTCCTTTAGCTGTGTAGTTAGCAGCTTTTTATGACCAGCTCTGGGATTAGCTTTTTTTTTAATGTCATTAGCATCTTTCTATCTTTAGCTGTGTAGTTAGCTGTTCTATGATTTTAGCTGCATAGTTTCCTGTTTATTAATATCTTTTGCTGTTTTTCTCTGACTATGTGGTTATCGATCTTTCTGTGGCAGAATATTTTTACATTTCAGTACAACAGATGTCCAATCATCAGATACAGGTCATAAGTACTTCCTGTGTTTAGTCTTAGCACATTGGATTACGTGTCTGACGAGGGCGAGATCTGTAGAGGCAGAAAAAAAATGTAGGAAATGTGCCAAAAAAAACAAAACGAGCTGCTAAAAGAGGCTAAAAATGGTGCTAATTGTCTGAGAGTTTGTGACTGTGAGCGACACTTTTCACATCAGATGTCTCAGTCTGCAGTCGTCCTGCCTCCCGGCCGTTCTCTCGCGGCCTTAACGTCAGTCACTGCTGGTGACATTCTCCAGCTCCATCAGCGAGCTGAACTCCGGCTGGCTGTCAGTCAGCCGCTGCCGTCATACAGCGATGTGTTTGCCGGTGTAAAGGTGTGCCCAGCAGGCCTGCAGAGAGCCAGGAGTGAGGCTCTTAATGAGCCGCGGGCGGCGTCCTGACAGGCAGCGCTGATTAAAGAGGACGGCTGGGCCTGGACACCGTCGGCGCTCAATGTGACGCTCTCAGCTGCTGCCAGACGGGAGGAAATCAGCTCGCAGAGAACCGTCATCAGACGCTGTCAGAGAAAATAACACTTCCAGAAAATAATTTGTTTTCTCACAGTGGAACAAACTCAGCTGAGGAAGCCGGAGCAGGAGGCGTGACGGGATGTTATAATCCAAGAATGTAGAATGAGGTGCAGAAGAGGACTCACCAGTAATAATAACAGTTTGGTACTTTTAGTCAGTTTAATGCTTTACTTATGCAAAGAAGTAAAGAAGTGTAAACTCAGACTGCAAGTGACGATGGACGTAGAGAGTTGTGATGTCACCCAGGGAGCTGGGATGGTTTCAGGAGACAGAATGAATTCAGGCGACATGCTAAGTCCATAACAAGTCCAGGAGACTGGGGGGACATGTTCTTGAAACGGGACCAGTTCAGGGCGGTAGAACCAGGTCAAGAACCAGGTCAAGAGACATGACGAGGTCAAGAGACAGGATGAGGTCAAGAGACAGGGTGGTTACACAAGTTCAGGAGAATTTAGGATACAGGACGAAACGAGTTCAGGAAATGGGACAAGTTCAAGACGAGTTCAAGAGACCAGAGGAGTTCTAGGACAGTTCTGCAGAAAGGACAAGTTCCAAACAAGTTCTAGAGATTGGAAGAGTTCAGGACGAGTTTGAGAGACGGGACAAATTCACACGTTTAGGACAAGTTCAGGAGACAAAACAAGCTCAGAAAATAGGACGGGTTCAGGACAAGTTCTGCAGAAAGGACAAGCCGATCAAACCAAACAAGTTCAAGAGGTGGTATGAGTTCAGGACAAGTTCAGGAGACAAGACGAATTCAGGAAATGGGACAAGTACAAGTCGAGTTCAAGAGACCAGAGGAGTTCTTGGACAGTTCTGCAGAATGGACTAGAAACCAAACAGGTTCTAAAGATGGGAAGAGTTCAGGACGAGTTTAGGAGACGGGACAAATTCACACGTTTAGGACAAGTTCAGGAGACAAAAACAAGCTCAGAAAATAGGACGAGTTCAGGAAGAGTTCTGCAGAAAGACCATAAAACCAAACACGTTCACGAGATGGCATAAGTTCAGGATGAGTTCAAGAGACAGGACGAGGCCAGAAGACAATCTTTAGAGATGGGACGAGTTTGGGAAAAGTTCAGGAGACAAGTTCAACAAACTGAGCAAGTACAGGAGACCAGACAAGTTCAGGACAAGTTCTGGAGACAGGGCCAGGTCAGAAGATTGGACAAGATCAAGAAACCGAACAAGTGCAAAGGATGAGAGGAGTTCAGGAGACAAGATGAGTTCAGGACAGCTCTGGAAATGGGACGAGTTCAGGACGAGTTGAAGTCAAGTTCTGGAGACAAGTTCAGGAAACAGAAGAAATTCAAGAGAAAGGACAAATACAGGAAAAAAGAATAAAGGCAGGAAGAGTTCAGGTGACAGGAGAAGTCCAGGACGAGCTCTGAAGACAATCATTTGTAAAACGACCTCCAACTTCATGTGAACAACACAAAAACACACAATCACACAATAAATACTCCAGCTTCGGCAGGTAAAGGTGTCCGAGGCCCTAACAGGTCCTCATCCTGCCTTTTTCTGGTCCTGGTTTGGATGCATCAGAGGTGTTAAAGTGACAGTCAGGTTTGCTTCCTGTTCAGAGAAGCTGTTTGCTCGTCCTCTCATGGTTGTCAAAGCACGCTGCTGCATTAGACGATCACAGAAACCTCCGACATGCAGCAAAGGTTTATGAGAGACGACGGGCGAGAATGAAAGCGTTTACATCCTCAATAGGAAAGTAATCAGGGCTCCATTAGGCTCCGCTCGGCCTCTGTGGTTGATGTTGGCTGAAATACCTCCAGATTTATACGGGAGCTGCACGCTGCCATTTACTTCCTGTTGTTGGGATGACTAATGCACAGAAGCCGCCTTCCATATGGAAATGGAAGAAGCTGCTGCAGAAGAAATGCAGCGCTGTGGTTTGAGCAGCTGAATGATCTGTTCCTGCACACGGCAGCAACACGACGTCCACCACTGAGATCAGAAGCTCATACAGACACTAGACAAGAAGATGGAGGTGATTTTCAAATCCCAGACACATCGTTGTCACAATCTGAAAAAGTTAAAAACAAAAGAGAATCAACAAATCAACCTGGTGGCGGTGGTTAATAAGATTAATCAGATCTGTACGTTTGTTGCAGTAAAGAGGTTTTGAACCTTTTCCCCTTTTGGGAAAGTTATCCAGGATCATATGGCTACAAAGATGCTCAAAACAGATACAAAGAGGCGGAATTGCTACAAAAAGATACAAAATGGCTACAAAGAAATGCAAAACAGCTACAAAGATACTTGAAACTGCTACAAAGAGAGTCAAAGGGGCTACAAAAGATGCAAATTATGTACAAAACACAATGGTCCAACAGCTACAAAGAGACACAAAACAGCTACAAAGAGACGTAAAAGCCACAAAAACACAAAAAATAGCTACAATGAGACACAAAACAACGACCAACCACACTTCAAACAGTTACAAAACGACACAAAACAGCTACAAAGACACTCACATCTGCTACAGACAGTCACAAGGGGGCTACAAAGGGTAGCAAAACGGCTACAAAGAGACTCAAAACTGCTACCAAGAGAATCAAAGAGGCTACAAAAGATGCAAAATGTCCACAAGACCCAATGGTACAGCAGCTACAAACAAAAATGTTGCAAAGAGACACAACAAGGCTACAAAGAGACATTAATGGTACAAAAAACAAAAAAAAACACAACAAAGAGACTTAATACAACTACAAAAACACATGACAGCTACAGAGATACTCTCATCTTGTCATGTCTGTCAAGTTTCTGTTTTGTGTGCATGTTTTATGTCTTGTCTTTCACAAAGTCATTTCACTAGTTGTTTCTGTTTCAGTTTTACTTCCTGTACCTGTCTTGTCTCACCTGTTCCCTGATTACCTCCCCACACCTGTTTCCCATCTCCCCTCATTACCTCGTGTATATCACCCTGTGTGTCTCACTGTCTCGTTGCCAGTTCGTTGCACTTCACAGTCCTCGTACCAGCGTTATCTCAAAGTCAAGTCATAGTCTGTTTGTTCGCGACCTCGTTTCTGTTTTTTGGACCTTGCCTTTTTGCCTCTCGATTCCCGGATACCTCTGCCTGATCTGATTGACCTTCTGTGTACCAAACCCTGAACGGTAATAAACCTGCCTTTTTGCCTGAAGCCTATCTGTGTCGAGCATTTGTGTCCACCTGCCTGTCATCAGTGAGTTCTTGACACATCTGCTACAGACACACAATGGTTACAAAGGGCACCAAAAATACTACGAAGAGACTCAAAACTGCTACAAAGAGACTCAAAACTGCTACAAAGAGACTCAAAAATAGCTACAAATAGACAGAATACAACCACAAAGACACTTAAAACTGTTACAAAATGACAAAATGGCTACAAAATGGCTACCAAGAGAATCAAAAGGGCTACAAAAGACACAAGATATCTACAAGACCCAGTGGTACAGTGGCTATAAAGAGATTCAAATGGCTACAAAGAGACACAACATGGCTACAAAGAGACTGGAAAGCTACAAAAATTGCAGCATAGAGACTTAACACAGCTACAAAGAGACACAATCGACTGCATAAGAACTCAAACTTAAATGACACATGCAGAAGGAAGTGATTTTGATAAAATAATTTTAAGATGAGATTTGGTTTATTTTTCTGACGGGACGTCCATCATGTCACACGTGACACGTTTAAGGACTATTGGAAAGTTGACTGTTCTTTCTGTTTTTACAGTTTCTGGCTGATGATTTTTTTTAAGGAACAGAAAACATGACTTTAAACCCTGTGGCAGCTTTTGGGGTTCAGTCACTATAATGTCGGTGATCTGATAGAAGGTCAGCAGTGAAAGCAGCCTGAAAACTTCCCCACATTCCTGCAGAGGGATGATGGATGTAGGCAAACACAGAAGGAGGGTTTTCCCGCTCCGCGTCCTGAGCTGGTTAAAGATCAATTAAACTTGGCAGCTCGGCTTTGTTTTCCAGCGAACTGTGGCTCAGTCGGGCATGTGATTGCCGAGCGGCGGCCAGGCCAACACTCTGCTGATAAATATCCCCATCCAATTACAAGATGTAATAATTTTGCACTCAGGTCGGTAATGAGGTCTAATGCCGGGCCCGTATGATAATTCCCCCGCCGGATGCCGCCCTGATCAGATGTTGAGCTTTGTAATTAGACTGGCAGAAAATCATTATTTGGTGTTCAAATAGAAAATGAGGTTGGTGGAAGTCAATTTGGCGCGGCTCTGTGAAGCGTAGACGAGAATTTAATGATTTAATTACAGTTGTAAGCTCCTTGGATGAGACTCGAGTGGAGCCGAGGCTTTGGCCGGGCTGCTGCTCTGAGCCTGGAGGGCTGAACTAACTGAGCTCCTGACATCAGTTTAGAAACGACACGGAGCTCCGAGTGCAGACCGACGAGATGAAATCCATCAGAGAGCAAATTCAGTCTGCTGCTCAGAGCTTTAAATATCGCCGTCCATCAGCAGGGGGCCCGAATAACCTTCTGATATAATGTAATATTTAATATAAGGACGCCAGGGTTTAAATTCAGAGAGTTAAAGACCCAGTTGAACTTTAGAGTCCCCCACTAGCCTACAAGTATCATGAAATATTCTGTTGACCACAAAAATCTGCTCATTTTAAGCAAAATAAACAGTAAATCTGTTTCTAATCAGAAAAAAATAAATAAAAAAATCTGATTTAATAAAACATGTCAGTAAGAAAAAGGGGGAAAGTTAGAAAAATAAACAGAAAATCAAGCTAAAAATGTGAAACATTTAAATTTAAACCCTGGAACAAGACGACAAATGAAGCTTAACATCTTGAAATAAGACAAATTTCAAAATGCTGCATCTTAAAAATAAAAACAAAAAAATCTACAAAGAGCTATAAACTTAAAATACGATGTGAATTCGAGCTTAAAAGAAATTAATTCTGCAAATATTTTTTACAATTTTTTTTTTAAATATGACAACTTTTGCCAGCTGCTCAGTCAGAAACAGAAACTCAGCCGCTGAAATGCACTCTGGGATTTGTAGTTCATTTGCCTCCTTTGCTTTTTAAATCTTATATTTTCTGATTCACCAAAACTGATCCTCACTGGTTCTATCAGAGACACACTGAGCTCCACATCTTTCTGATTTTCCAGCAGAGGTTTATGGGTAACGGAGTCGTTGGATCAGCCTCATTTGGAGGATCAATGCCTGAAACTTGATCTGAATTCTCAAATCTGTCACAAACTTGTGTTTTCTGATCGAACGCTGAATCCTGAGTCTTCGGCTGCTGGAGTAAACTCTGAGAGACGACCAACAAAGACCGTTTGTCAAACCTGACGCCACTTTCATGTGACTTTCAAAGACGCATTGTCGCCGATCCGCCGTCTGCCGCTTGGCGCCCGTCGCCTCCACTGAAGTTATTTTCCGCCGAAACTCTCTCAGATTGTCGGCCTCCGTCCATATGCTGTTTCCGCGGGACACAATATGTCGCCGCTCATTTGGTGTCGTATTCAAAGCAGCGTTTTTTGGAAATCGCTTCTCAGCAGCTTTTATATGCGGCTCAGACTCAGGGCACAACTCCACACACACACTCTGAGTCAGAAGTAGCTGTCCTGAGTTTACTTCTGTAAGACGCACAACTTCATCATTCATATTTTGACTCCTGAATTAGATGACATGGACCAAAAAACCCAAAGAAACAACACAATGGGCTCAACGTTAGCCAGTACACAGATGAAACTACATGTAAACCAGATGGAAGTCCTGCTTCAGACCCTCATTGTTGTAATTTCAAGCCAAACTGTGAAGATTCAGAGATTACACATCTGATTAAAAATCTGCGCGTCCTTAAATACGACCATATGTGTCTGTTTGTGTACATGTATGTGAGTGTGTGTGTGTGTGTGTGTGTGAGTTCAGTGCAGACGGACTGTAAAGCAGAAATGCACCATGAGATCCTGAGAGAGTCCGTGTCTAATGCTGTTTCCATGCAGCTGCACGCCTCCATCGCAGCAGAATCACTGAAATTAAAGGAGCAGCTCGCCCAGTTCTCTGCTGCTCAGAGGGTCGCGTGCTCATTTGTCAGATTTGTGTTGTTTATTTAGTGAGTTTGTGTCGCTCTGTGCTGTTCACAGGGCCTCTGTCTACTCTGGGCAGTGTCGACGCTTCCTGTGGGAGGAGCCTCACCTTCCTGCTGCTCACCTGGTTCTGCTCATCAGCTCAGCGTCTGCAGGTAAACTTTGCTCCAAGCTTTGCAGCCCTGCTTTTGGTTCCTAAACCACAGCTGGAGGAGCTTCTAGTGAAGATGTGCAGGTGTTTTCTTCTCCATGACACACAACAGAAACACACAAACCAAGCTGGGACTCATGTCAGTGTTTCTTTTGTGTTCTTTGGTTGTTTAACCTTCTGAGCTTCAAGCAGCAGTTTCTGTGCATTTTTTTTTTCGCTCCTGTCACATTTTTTTTTTTTTAAAACAATAAAAATATGAATAAACATAAAATATTACACAAAATTAACTCACTGTAGTAAAACCAAAAAATTTAAATTAAATAAAATCGAACAAAAGAATTTCAGATAATAGAAAATTAAATACACCTTAAATAATTATTGAATTTCCCTTCTGGGATGAATAAAGTATTTTTCATTTCATAACACTATAAATATTTTAATATAAATACTATAGCGTAATATAAATACTAAAATATTTACTACTCAATATAATAGTAGTATAATAACATAATTCAAACAATAAAAAAAAAATATATATTGCACAAAATGAACTGATTATAGTAAAGCAGTGAAATGGTAATAAAAGTAAAATAAAATAATATTAATTCTGATGATATAAAATAATGAAATAGATTTAAATACATAGATACTATAAATATTTTAATTTCAATAAAAAATATTTGATAGGTATATTTTGTAGATGAGATTAAAAACAGATAATACAAGCAATAAAAACAATAAAAAAATAAATGAGGATGAAATATTACACAAAATAAAATTAACATTGTAAAACAGTATGTTATTGAAATGAATAATAATGTAAATAATTATCCTTTTAAAAAAAAAAAGAATTAAAAAAAACCCAATAAAATTATACAATGGTACCAAAAAAATAAAAATAAAAAAATCAGCCTGAACAGATTTTAGTTGATTTATTGTGTTAAAATAAATGTTTTTATGTTTAAAAACACAAACGGGTTGTTGGAGGCTAAATTCTGTCTGAAGGACTTTTTGACCTTTAGTGACCTTTAGCTCCTCAGTCGATCCCGTCTGGGTTTAAACAGGTTCGGCTCAAACATCGAGTCCCAGAACAGACTCAGGTGTGAATTTTACCTGCTGAGGAAGAAACGGGCTTTCAGACGCCTCCTCATTTATTCATCGGAGCAGCAGAGTGAAACCGCGGATGAGAGACGAGCGCCATGAAATATTCACCGGGACAGTAAACAGTCCCAGGACGGACGGGCAGCAAAACACCGGCATGAAGAGGAAGCAGCAGGAAACACAAAAGAAAACCTGCGGATTCTCTTGTCGGCAAAACCCGACTGTAAACAGACGTCGATCGAATGCAGAGTCCAGCAGAAAAACAGTTTGATTTCACTCCCAGAGACGGCGTTTGGACTTTGGGACTTAAAGTGTAAAACATCCACAGTTTGAATGAATCTTTTAATGTGCAGCAACATTTTCTGTGACTTCTGCAAGAATCTGTCTTGATTTGAAAAGAATATCGAAGTTTATTAACTCATAATTTTGACTTTTTGCCTTAAAACATGACCGTTAGATTTTAACTTAAAGGTTTGACCTTTT
>NW_007579330.1:86544-87251 GCF_000690725.1 Stegastes partitus | reverse complement strand
GTTTAATTTTTCATCATGAAACACGTCACTACAGTTTGAAGTGTCTCCAGTCACTGAAACTGATAAACAAAGAAATAAAGAAAAATCTGCCTGGATTTTAAATATATTAACTTTTTACCTTATATCTGCTTTTATATCTTAAAATCTTGACTGAAAGCTAAAAGTTAGATTTTTTTTTTAATCTCCAAATTCTGACTTTTAACTTTAAAAGTTTGACGTAAGCATCTTATCTTTGAAGTTTGACATGAACTTATAGTTTTTGACTTTTCATCTTAAAATTTCAGCTTATTAAAAAGTTTTGCTTTTTATTGTCGTAGAATTTTGACTTTTTATATCCAGATTATGATGTTTTATACTTCGCCTAACATCTCACCTTTTTTAAATTCACATTTTATCTTAAATGTCTTTTTATCTTAAAATTTTGACTTTTAATTTTGAAAGTAAACTTAAAATCTTGACACTTTGTCTTTAAAGTTTGACATACGCTTTTTTTTTTTTTTTGCTTTTTATCTTAAGTCTGACTTTTTGTTTTAAACTTTAGACTTATGATAAAAGTTTGACTGTTTACCTGAAGGATTTTAAGGGGAATTTAGGATAATCTGGTGTGTTTTTAAGGTGCTTATAAGGCATATTAAGGGTATTTTTAAGGGGAATTTCAAGAATAGCAAAAATGTATTGAAGGCATGTTAAAGGTGGTTTAAAGGTGT
>NW_007579330.1:82469-84964 GCF_000690725.1 Stegastes partitus | reverse complement strand
AGGCATATTTAAACTAAAAGTGCATTTAAGATGTATTTAAAGTGTGTTTAAGGTGAAGTTCAACCTGATGTAGACATATTATTAGAGCTTTCAAAACTAATTTTAGGCATATTTAAACCAACAGTGCAAAGAAGATGTATTTAAAGTGTGTTTAGGGTGTATTTTAATGTGATTTAGGACATATTATTAGTGCATTTAAAGCTTAGATTAGATATATTTGTACTAAAAGTGTATTAAAGTTGTATTTCGGTGTGTTTAGGGTGTATTTAAACCATAGTTTAGACACATTCAAAACTCATTTAAAGCTTATTAAAGGTGTATTTAAACTGAAAGCGTATGAAGCATGTATTTAAACTATGTTTTTAAGCATATTTAAGGCATAGTTCAAGTGTATTTCAGACACATTTAAAGTATATTAAAGTGTATTTAAAGCACATTTAAGCCGTATTTGAAAATGTATTAAAAACCTGTATAGAAAGTATTTAAGGTGTATTTTAAACCTTACTGAAATGGATTTAAGGTGTATTTAGGGCATATTAAAAGTGTATCGAAAGCTTATTCAAGACACATTTAATCCACGTTTTAAATCTTGTTTGCAGCATATTTAAGCAGATACTTGAAAACGTATCATAAAGTGTATTCAGCATCTATTTAAAAGCTCATTCAAGACACATTTTCAGAGTTTTCAAACCTATTTAAGGTTTATCCAAACCTGTGTCTGGTGTGTTTAAACCTTATTTATATATATTATACCTATATTTTTACATATAGGCGTATTTTTGGCATTTCAAGTGTATTTAAGGTGCATTTAAACCTTATTTTTGGCATTTTAAGTGCATCTCAGGTGCATTTGTAGCCGTATTAACAGTACTAAAGTACGAGCAGTACAGTATCACTACCATTTGTCTGTTCCAAGGAGTTAATTTCTGTTTTCTTGCACAAAATGATTCNTTTTACTTTCAATATGAAACCTTCCATTTTGTATTTTTCTATTTTTAAAATATATTTTAAGTTTGACTTTTTAATTACAAAATGTGACTTTTAATCTTAAATCAGATTTTTTAAAATCATAAATCTAAATTTTCTGTTAAAAATTTGATGTTTAATCTCTTCTTTGAGCTCAAACTTTGACTTAAAATTAAACATTTCACTTTTCATCTCAAATTTTGACTTTTTATTCTCAGAAGGTTTGACGTTTAATCTAAAAACTTTCATTTTCTATTTATTTATTCGTTTATTATTTTTACATATTTAAAGTATGACATATTTGTGACTTTTAATCTTAAATCGCATTTTATTTCTGTCTTCACTTACAATTGTAATATTACATAAAAATCATTTTATTCCACATGTCTTATTCAAGAAATCACCAAAAATAAACCACTTTAATTTACCAGATTCTGTAAAAAATAAAAAATTCTGTGCTCTTCGCCACAACTATTAAACCATGACTGACTCAGCTGTGACCAACAGTCAGGTGACAAAAATTCAGCGAGTCTTTAGGTTGAACTGCAGACAGTGTTTCTACAGAGAGACTGAGAGCAAAACCAAACCTACTGGATCAATAAGTAAATGCAGCACAGCTCAGAACCAGAGAACAGAGGAGCAGGTTGTTGGACGATCCATCCAGCTGATGGTGAAACATCTCTTTGGAGTTGATGAGCAGAGTTTATAGAGGTTCCTGTTTCCAGTTGTCATGCTAAGCTAAGCTAAGCTAAGCTAGCCAGCTGCAGCTTGATATTTACAGTCTGAATGTGAACATGTGGCTCCGTTTTCTTGTCACAGTTCAGCGTTTGGTCAGAATCAGATCCTCAGATGTTGTTCAGAAGCTGCTGCTGGATTTATCAGCCAACCGAAGATTAAAAATGACACTCGGAGGCGAAGGAGAATGCAAATGCTGGGTCGGAAACAGACTTTCATGAACTGTTTATAAGAAAGACTGGGGTGTTTTTCTCCTCCAGTCGCCTTATCGCCGCTGATTTTGCCGGCCGATCGAGGAGATAAAGGAAACAATGGCTCAGAGGATTAGTGGAGGATCGGCGCAGTGAGGAGATGCTCAGAGCTGATAGACGACCAGCCTCGGGCCGCCTCCTTAAATATTCACTGATTTCATTAAACCTCCGTCACCTGCTCGCCTCGGCCCTCTGCCGAGCCCTGCCTTTCATTTACTGACCGTTTTCAGAGTTTCCTTCATTGTTTTATGTCATCGAGAATCTGTAATCCGTCGTTTGAATTGTTTATTTGACTTAAGAATACATTTTTATTCCTTTTTTTTTTTCTCCTAAATCTAAGGTCTGACCTGTATCTTAAAAGTTTGACCTCAAATCTTAAAAATATGGCTTTGACAATCTTAACTGCTATTTAAGGTGTATTTAAAGATGATTTTAGGCGTATTCAGGCTGTAATGGAGCGTATTTAAGAAAAGGCATATTTACAGAATATTAATGAGTTTTTAAGGTGTATTTATGTCATATTAAAAGTGTAGTTAAGGCATA
>NW_007579330.1:79205-80208 GCF_000690725.1 Stegastes partitus | reverse complement strand
GTTTTTAATGTGAATTTCAGGCATATTAAAAGTGTTTTTAAGGTGTATTTAAGATATTTTAAAGATGTTTTTAAGCTGTATTTAAGGTATATTAAAGGTGTTTTTAACGTGAATTTAAGGCATATTAAATGTGTTTTCAAGCTGTATTTAAGACATATCAAAGGTTGTTCTAAGATGAATTTAAGGCATATTAAAGATGGGGTTTTTTTGTTGGTTATCTAAGCTGATGTGTGCAGACGGGTGGATGTTCCTGACGGAGGCCCATCAGCTCCACCAGCTCTACCAGCAGCAGCTAATGCAGCATCATCGTGCGGCATCAGGCTGCTGTTTACTGTTTGTCAGATTAATGCGTCTGAAGGCTCGTTTCCACTCATTACCCCGTCAGGCAGAGCGACTCCAGCGGCTCCACCTCGCTGCCTCTCACAGCCCAACTATCCAGCGCCTGATTTATAAGCTCATCGCCTCATAATGCTGCTTCCTGGCCGATGAGGCGGAGCCACTTTGGAGCAGTTAAGCGGCAGATCTGCTCGCTCTGCAGGCGATTAGAGGAATCTGACTAATGATCGTGAAAACAGAGAGGACCGAGGTGCATGTTCGACTCTAATTCTGCAGAGCGTGGAGGGATGTCGGGCCTCGGCCGGGTCAGCGGACCGAGCTCTGGGCGTCAAAACATCTCCGAGTGAGATTTAAGATAAACGAAAAAGCTGCAAACACACAAACAGCTGAATATTAATGCTGCTGTGGAGATTGTTCCTCTGGCGATCAGCCTCCAGAGGACGAACTCACAGAGCTGCACGTTATCAGGACATCAGGAGCTTCACTCGTCCTGTTGTGGAGCTTCACGTGGAGGAACGTGCAGGAAAAAAAGAGCAGAAGTTTCCTTTAATTAACCTGCAGACTCACTGTTGTTCACTAACGTAGAGTTTAGAGGCTCACAGTCCAGTTTTCTCAGCTTCATGTTCAGGCATCAGCAGTTAAAATACACAGACAGGATCAGCTTCAT
>NW_007579330.1:76859-78010 GCF_000690725.1 Stegastes partitus | reverse complement strand
AGCAGTACAGTATCACTACCATTTGTCTGTTCCAAGGAGTTAATTTCTGTTTTCTTGCACAAAATGATTCTGATTTGTGCAACGAGCGGCAGAATGCAAAGTTAACCTGATCCAAAGAGACGCATTAATAATGAACACAGCAGGTTTGAATGATCCTTTTAATGTTTGATTTGTTTTATTGTGGATGTGTGACGTCTCCCATTGAAATACAAACACCTTAACCTCTTCCCGTAATGAGTGATGCTCGGCCTTCTTAAATGAAGACGGACCGAGCGTCACGCTGCTAAATCAATCCGACTGCTAATTAATCAGAGGAGATAAACACCGAGCGCGGCGTGAAAAATCTCCGTCGCAGAGCCCTCGACACAAATATCAAACACAATGAAGCGTCCTGTCAGCTCGCCTCTTTATCTAATAGGAATAATGACGCAGCCTCGGTTCGCCGCCCGCTCTGGCAGCTCGTCGAGGCCTTCTGGGGCGGCGCGGCGAAAAACCTCCACAAACACAATGAAGGTGGAGGCAGGAAGGCGACGCTTGGCTCAGAGCGATGGCCGACTCGCCGCTTATCGGAGCAGCCGGCGACGAGGACGGTTATCGCGGCGAGGCAGAGGCGATGAGACGGCTGCCTGACAAAGACGAGCATCTCCGGCTCTGATTTATCGACGGGGGCGGCGCAGAGGGCGGCTATTTAGGGAGGCAAGGTGCGAGGAAACGTGAGAATAAAGGAATTACAGAGGAACGGCGGCGGCAGGTGGAGGATAGACGTCCGCTGAGGACAGCTTCAGATGGCAGCTTTTAGAAATCATCAGAGGTTTTTCTTTTTTCTTTTTTAAAATCTTAACTGCTTTAACACAAACAGAGCCTGAATTTATCACTTTCCGTCGAACTGCAGGGAAGAAAAACTAAAGACGAGTGTCCCAATGCTGCTGCTGCCATTAGCATCTCTGCTCAGTCCAGTTAGCTTCTGCTAGCACAGAAAGGTCATGTGAGGTCAAGATGGGTCCTATTAGCTGTCTTTAGCTACATACAGCTCTTGTTAGCGCCTAATGGCTCCTTTTTGGCTCTAATAGCAACAGAAAGCCCCCGTTAGCGCCAGTTAGCTAATTTGTGTTCTAGATGACTCCTGTTAGCTCCTAGTAACTCCTGTTTGC
>NW_007579330.1:74238-75804 GCF_000690725.1 Stegastes partitus | reverse complement strand
GTGGATTTGTGTCATTTTGCATCTCTTTGTGGTCACTTCGTGTCTCTTTGTGGTCCTGACACTGATGTTTGTCAGGTGAGCTGGAACCCGGGCCGGTCCGGAGCTGTTAACACGCCGCCGCCGCCGCGTCACTCACTTCCTGTCACCACCTCGGCTGTGTAATTACTCCTCCGCCTCCCCCCCGATGGGCGGCTAATATCCGGAGGCCTCCCCTGCTCTCATTAGCGGCCCAGTGACGGGAGCTGACAACGGTGGCGGAGGTGAATATAATCAGGACGGCCACGCGGCGCCGAGCCTCCACGCCCCGCTGATCGCTACCTTTACAGCCATAAATTATTAATGCTGCGATCCAGAGCAGGTGTGAGTTTATTTGTAGTGGCAGTAATAAGTGGAGGCAGTGAAGATGCGTCGGCGGCGGCGGTTAGAAGTTCATCACTGCCGAAAAACAAACAGCAGCTGTCAGCGGCTGCTAATGAAATGCTTGATTTGTTTGTTTTCCCTCCCGACACACCTCACGTGTCACATCCGGCCAAACACCGGCTCCCCATTAGCGGGGCTAATTAACTCTGCAACTGTCAAGCTAGCCGCGGCTAACGAAAGTGACAGCGAGGAGCGGCGGCGCTGAAGGCTGCTAATAACTCAGGAGGCTAACAACGGCTGACACCGGCGGGGAGAAGAAAGGGACGCCGTCGACATCAAATCCAGTTATCTCCCCCGCTGGAGGGGGGAGGCGGCCGGGTGGAGGGAAAACAGGCAATCTCCCTCTTTAATGCTGGTTATTGGCGGAGCTTTGTTCCCTCCTCCACCGATGATGAATGGTGGCCTGGCGAGGCGGAGAGATTACTCCCCCGAGAGCCGCCATGATTCATGACATATTTATCTGAGCGCCGTCAGCGGGAGTCGGACCCCAGAATTATGAGCCTGTAATTGTCAATCATGGAGGAGATGGAGCGCCACGCGAGGGTCGTCCTCATCAGAGAGGCTCTGAGGGCCACCGAGGGCCGAGGAGGGCCGAGGAGGGCCGAGGAGGGGCCCCTGGTGGCTCTGTGCAGGTCCAGACCTCCTTTTGTTCAGACAGGAGATCAGTTCTGTTCACAGGTGTCCAGACTCAGGTGAAGAGTCAGATAAAGTCCTGAATCCTCAGATCATCTTTATTCAAACGTTCGTCCTGCACAGATATCTGGAGGAACCTGAAAATGCTTTAGTGGTGTTAATGTTTTAGTATTTTATCTGAAATTTATCTTAGAAATTGTGGTTGTTTTGCATCTTTTTTGTGGTTCTTTGTGACTCGTGGTTGTTTTGTGTCTCTTTGTGGTCAATTTGCATCTTTGTAGACATTTTGTGTCTCTTTTCTAGTTGTTTTGAGTCTCTTTGTCGTCATTTTGCATCTAGTTGTGGTTGTTTTGAAAAGAAATGTGGTTGTTTTGCATATTTTTGTGACTTTCTGTTCATTTAGTGCCTCTTTTTGGTCATTTTGCATCTTTGTAGCTGTTTTGTGTTTCTAAGTAGCCATTTTTGGTCTGTATCATCATTTTTGTGTGTCTTTCTGGTCATTTTTTTGTGTCT
>NW_007579330.1:72146-74226 GCF_000690725.1 Stegastes partitus | reverse complement strand
AGAAATTGTGGTTGTTTTGCATCTTTTTTGTGGTTCTTTGTGATTCGTGGTTGTTTTGTGTCTATTTGTGGTCAATTTGCATCTTTGTAGACATTTTGTGTCTTTGCAGTAATTTTGTGTTTTTAAGTAGCCATTTTGTGTCTCTTTTCTAGTTGTTTTGCGTCTCTTTGTCGTCATTTTGCATCTAGTTGTGGTTGTTTTGAAAAAAAAAGTGGTTGTTTTGCATCTTTTTGTGACTTTCTGGTCATTTAGTGCCTCTTTGTGGTTGTTTTGTGTCTCTTTGTGGTCATTTTGCATCTTTGTAGCTGTTTTGTGTTTCTAAGTAGCCATTTTTGTTCTCTGTATCATCATTTTGTGTGTCTTTCTGGTCATTTTTTGTCTCTTTGTGATCATTTTGCATCTTTGTAGCAATTTTGCTACTTTGTGGTTGTTTTTCATTGTTTTTGCAGTTGTTTTGCAGGACTGCAGGGTGGTTCGGTGGTTAGCATCGTTGCCTCCCAGCAAGAAGGTGGATTAAGCGGTGTATAAATGATAGATGGAGTTGTTTTGCATCTTATTGTGGTTCTTTGTGTCTCTTTGTGGTGGTTTGGCGTCTGTAGCCATTTTGTGTCTTGTAGCAATCTTGTGTTTCTGAGGAGCCATTTTGTGTCTTTTTGTGGTCACTTTGCATGTCTTTATCATCATGTTGTGTCTCTTTATAGCTGATTTGTGTCTCGTTTTGGTTGTTTTGTGTCTCTATGTTCACTTTACATCACTTAGCAGACATTTGCAGTCTCCATGTGGACATTTTGCATCTTTTGGTGGTTGTTTTGTGTCTCTTCAGTCTATTTGTGTCTTTTTTGTGATTACTTGTGTCTCTTTTATGTGTCTTTGCATCCCTTTTTGTTTTTTTTGCATCTTTTTTTGAGTGTTTTGTGTATATATTTGTGGTCATTTTGCACCTCTCTGCAGTTGTTTTGTGACTCTTTTTGTTTGTTTAACCTCTGGTTGTTTTGCACTATGTGATCATGCTGCATCTTGTTGCAGTTGTTGTGTGTCTCTTTGCATCCTTTTGTGTTTTTGCATGTCTTTGCGATCATTTAGTGTCTCTTTGTGCTTGTTCTATGTGTCTTTACAGTCATTTTCCATCTCTCTGCAGTTGTCTTGCATCTTTTTGCAGTCATTTTGTGTCTCTGTGCTGTTGTTTTGCATCTTTTCCCATAAGTTTTGTGTCTCTTTAAGGTCTCTTTGCTCTGTACACCTGTTCAGTGTGAGATGGATCTTAAAGTCAGAAGCTCTGCCAGCTCTGAAGAATGAACATTTGTTTTAATCTGGTTTTATCCTCCGCCTGCGCTGCCTTCAGGCGCCGTCAGCAGCTACAAGAAGATCTGTCCATACAAACCATTAAAGAGGCTTAGAGATGTAACGTGGGCTCACTGACATCTGCACCTGCTGGTCTCCTCCCACATCTACACATCTGGATAAAAACCTGCCGCTTGTTCCTGTTTTTTTTCATATTCACAGCCGTCATGAGCGTGTTGATGCTAAACGAGTATCCGGCTAAATGACAGACGGGATTTAAATGACATGTCGTCCTCAGAGAGCCAAATAAACGCCATTAAATAAAAGACAAACCCCGGAACAGCGATCTGATCTGAGCGCACAAACGATGCAATCACGAGTTCGCAGAATGAGCGCATTAGTCTTTTTAGAGAGTAAACTGCTCCATTGATTCGTGCTCGTGCGAGGACGAGAGACGGCGAGACAGACGGCAGCGGCGAGAGAGAGGAGAGCTGGCAGCCAGCCTGATTAGAGGCAGAGCAGTGGAGTGGAAAACTCATTAAACAATGTCTAAGCCTCTTAATCAAATCAATAGCTAAAGTAACTCCGAACTGATAACTGTTATCAAAGCTGCAGCCTCGTCGCATTTTAATTACAGCCGAGGAGACGGACTTAAGTCTGGAAAACAACTCAGGGTGAAGATGTTTGTCTTCTTCTGCTTCTTCTTCTTCAGAGGAGAAATAAGTCGTTTCATTCCAGAACAACACAGAGACAAATACCGTCCCCGTGAATACATCAGTGACAAGACAACACTAAACAA
>NW_007579330.1:67930-71541 GCF_000690725.1 Stegastes partitus | reverse complement strand
AAACCACCACAAACAGACACCAAATTAACCAGAAAGAGAAAGAAAACAACCTCAAAAAGCCCAAACTGGATGATGTGACTCTGCTGTTATTGTGGGTGGTGGACTGGTGCTGATGGACTGGGAGAACTGGTGACGGTACTGAACCCAGTGAATGTGCAGATGTTTCATGAGGACAGATACACACACACACACACACACACACAGACACACACTGGATGCAGCATGTGCTTTAATTAGCGGAGGGCGGATTACACGGTCGTCCAGCCGTGGAGTCTGTCATCAGCAGCCATTACACAGCCATCAGACGCTTCTCCACGGTGTCGCCGCCATCCGCAGCTCCACGCAGGCGGAGGCTGTGAAAGAGCCGAGAGGCGGCGGGGCAATTACAGGAGGGCCGAGGGGTATTTATAGCAGCTGGAGCACGCAGGGGGCAGATAGAGGCGAGGCTCGTTCACCGGCAGCTGGACACAGTAATCCCAGTTAATCTGCACATCTGGATGCTCACAAGATTCCTGTTTTTCTGTTTTACAATCCGTCTTCCTCCGTTTACAGATCTTTGTTTTTTTAAAGGCTGAACTGGAGGTTTTGCAGCTGCACTCACATCTGCAGCAGCTGTTCATGAACCTTGACCAGTTTCTGGGCTTTTTTTTTGTTGCTCTCGTCTCATTTTTCTTCACTGTGGCTCATTTTTCTCTGCAACATAAAGTCCTGAAGCTCTATGGAAACAGCCATGAAGAAGGAGAGAGAACTTAAAAATGTCTTAAATAATGCAATAAATCACAGGAACGTTGAATTCCTTTGTTTATTTACACTGTAAAAAATAAACAATACTAATATTAAAAATGGGGAAAATCTGGCAGCAAAAGTGCAAGAAAAAAATACCTTAAAAATAATAAAAAAATACTTTAACATTTTTTTTAAATGATGAAAATAACTGCTTATATCTGTAAATTTATATTTTTGCAGACTTAAACACAGGACAGCAATGTGATTTTATACATAATGTCAGTATGAAATTATAATTTATTGTCTGTAAAAATGCACAATTTTGATTTTATGTATTATTATTTACATTTACAGTTTTTTAACATGGAATTCTTTTTTGCGATTTAACAAGTTATCTGTAATTGCATGAAAATTTCAATAAAACTGGTTTAATTTAGTGTAATATGCTGCAAAAGTCTAGTGCATATTACACAAACAAAATCTGTATTTTTGCAAATTCAAACTTTCTCTTTTTTTTTTGACGACATGTGATTGTAATATTAGACAGTTTGTTGTATTTTAATCCTCTGCCAAGTATAATTATTGAGCAGATTTTTGCTGTTATTTCAAAAGAAATGTGATGTATTTCATGGTAAATGATTTTTAACTGTTATTTAACAGATTTATTTAATCAATGAATTAAAATAAATGTATTCATGCGTCACATTTAAACCAGGATCCTTATAAACGACACAAAACTAAGAAGGCAATTAAATAATTAAAGAATATAATCAGGAGCACTAATGTTTGGATGCATGTTCAGGAATTTCTCATCAACAATGTGTTTTTTTTCAGTGAAACATGACAACAAGCTGCAGATCTCCTGTTCTTGTTCAAAATGTGTCATTTAAACAACATCTGTAAAACAGTGACTGTTTTTTTTTTTTGTTTTCAACAGTAAAACAGTAATAAATTATTTACAGCGTTCGATTCAAGATACGTCTGAAGCCCAAACCTGTTTTCTTCTATTTTATCAATGAATTAGCAGTAGAAACAATAAATCCCGTGTTTGTGAGTGAAAAACGTTGGCCTCCATCACGAAACCCTGATACGATCTAAATAATTAGCGACAGCGGAGCGAAGCCCGAAGGAGGCTGAGGAAAGCGGAGATGTTTATCAGGATGTAACGCTTTATTATCGCACGTGCAGCTGAAAACTGACAACAAAGAAACGCAACACAACAGAGAAACAAAGACGACGGCTTTTGTGTGATGTTTACTCTCTAATGAGGAGATCGATTATTACAGAAAACGCCACAGAAAGCAGCAGCGCAAAAACCAGACCTGCACTTTAATGTGATGATTTAATGTTAAATTCATAACGTCTGTGTGGAAACGCCTTCGACTGACTGCATTCAAGATTAAAGCTGCTTTTATTACCAATAAATGAATGATCAATAATAAAGACTT
This sequence comes from Stegastes partitus, assembly GCF_000690725.1. Lineage (NCBI taxonomy): Eukaryota > Metazoa > Chordata > Actinopteri > Pomacentridae > Stegastes > Stegastes partitus. The sequence continues at coordinate 69,367 of NW_007579330.1, read as the reverse complement.
AAACAATGAATGAATTAAACAGGAAAAAAACACATTTTTGTCTTTTTTTTTGGTCATTTTTTCCAGTTAAGCTGCAATAAGTGACCTTGAACAACGAGGTGAAAACTGTTTTAGTCTCATTTATTAAGAATCAAAAACTGAAACGTCTCATTTACAATAATTTTCTTGTTTTAAAGAACCAAACTCATGGTTGTTTTGGGGGTTTTTTGTGACAAAGACGCACATCTGAGTTAGAACATTCAGTCGATGGTGATTTCATTTGATCAGAACAACACAGTTCTCGCTCTTTGTTCGCCCTTCTCACCAGATGTGACTCCCTGTAGACTCGAGTTATTTTTATTTGACTCAGTTTATGAGATTCAGCTCATCTCAAATGATGCTTCTCACGTTTACAGAACAGGACTTCCAGGGATGTTGCAGGAGTCCTGGGAGCAGAGTGTCACGGTGCAAGGAGTCTACTTTGGTGTGAATGTCTTCCAGATATGAAGCATTTGATTATTAGAGGCGTTTAGGTGCTTTAATGGTCACAGCATGTTGATTAATCCAACATTTTTTGGAGACAACGACACAATCGTGGGAGGTCAAGGTCAGCGTAGCGTAACTTTACAGGACTTTGACGCATATGAGACAGAACAAGGTATTTTATTCCACAGGTCTGCAGTATTACAGGATTATTCATTTAATCAAACAAACACACATCTTAAAAACTGCCCAACAATCCTCCCTGATGATCACAAGAAGCCCCGCTTTCCTACAGCAGCCTACATCGATGTTTCAGCAGAAAACTTCCAGAAACACTTGTGCACTTCTGCGATCATGTAAACCCAAAAATCTAACCTGTGATGAAAGATGCTGACAAATTACAGGTGTTTCCAGCACCTGGGTGTAGATTCTATCGACTGCACTGTTCTATAAAGCAGGATTTGACATTAGTGAGGTAACTACAGGACTATAACACTGGTTCACTTCTTACTGTTGTCAGTCTAGAAGCAGCATCTCAAAGCTCTAAACATCTGTGGTCAGATTAAAATAGAAATTTGGCAGTTTTGGTCATAATGACAGAAATATGTTTAGAGAAGAAAAGTTGAGGCCTTTAACCCCAAGAACACCAAACCTACCATCAAGTATGGTGGTGGCAGCATCATGCTCTGAGGCTGTTTTGGTGTTTCTGTTGCTTTACACAAAGTAAATAACGAGGGGAAGAAGGATTACCTCTACTGTCTTCATGAAAACCTAAACTCATCATCCAGTAGGTTGGTTCTTGGGTCACACTTGTGCAATCATGTAAACCTGAAGGTTTCACCTCTGATGAAAGACTTTGACAAATAACAGGTGCTTCTGGCAACTGAGTGTAGTTTCTATCAACTGCACTGTTCTATAAAACAGGATTTGAGGTCAGCAAACTAACTATTGACCTACGACGGTGGTTCACTTCTT
>NW_007579330.1:57103-63245 GCF_000690725.1 Stegastes partitus | reverse complement strand
GGGTTCTATGGGGTTCTATGGAGTTCTATGGGGTTCTATGGGGGTTCTATGGGGGCTCTATGGGGTTCTATGGGGTTCTATGGGGTTCTATGGGGTTCAGGTGAGCCGGCTGGCCAACCAATCCCAGTAATACCACAGTCTGCACCGTTCTGTGGTAGCTTTGGATCTGTGTGGAGGTGTTAAGTCCTGCTGGAGAAGGAAATCGGCATCTCCATGAAGCTTGTCAGCAGAAAATCTACTTGTAGACGTTGATAAAACTCAGTGGACCAACACCAGCAGATGATACAACAACAACAATCACCACAGACGACAGAAACTTCACACTGGACGTCAAACATCTCGGATCATCTGCGGACTCTAGAACCTCCAAATGAAATGCAAAAGAAGACTTTGGACCACAGAGCAACAGTCCAGTTGTTTTCCTACCTAGTCCAGTGAAGATCTTCTCATGTTGTCTCCTGGTAGCTTCTGTCCGTTTGTGTTTGGTGGCTGCTGATGCACAAACAGCAGCCTCGGTCCTCGTGGAGCTCTTTCTCCAATTCTTGAATCCACATTTCTTGACAATCCTCTCAAGGCTGTGATCATCCCAGTGGCACTTTTCCAGGCAACTTTATATGTAGCATAATAATGCTCAGGAATGACCTTCTGTAGCTCCTAGTGAAGGGTGTCCACGATCGTCTCCTGGACAAGTTTCAAGTCAGCAGTTTTCCCAAAGATTGTGGTTGTGTTTATTGAACTAGACTTAGACATGCATTGTATTTATAGAGATTCAAGAGTTTTTAATTGTCATGTGCAGTAAAATGCAAAAGGGGCAGTTTTTTTTTTTTTTTTAAAGGCTGTGCAATAAAAAAAAAGGACAAAATAAAAAAGGATACATCTTGTAAAAGCAACACAAAACTTGAAAACAAATAATAAACTTTACAAACAAAACAAATCACAGCCATAAATGTTGAGGTATGAGATCTTTCAGTGCAGTTGTGTGTCTGTGTGTTTACGTGCATGCATTAGCGCGAGGTGCATGGACCTGTATCTGATTGACATTAGTCCACTTTGAAATTAAACATTCTAATATTTCGAGATGTGTATTTTATGTTTTCTTTGAGCTGCAGGCCATTTTTATCAAAATTACAACAGGAAGTTCTTGGGTGCTATGATAGCTCACCTGGTTGAGCTGGTGACCCATGTACAGGGGCTATAGTCCCCGATGCACTGGTCGTGGGCTCTAGTCCCGCTCATAGCCCTTCCCCTCGTCTTCTCCCCTGAGTTTCCTGTCTCTCTCTCGACTGTCCAAAATGGCAAAAAAAAAACAACAACTGGAAATTCTTGAACCGTTTCACTTTGTGTGTAATGAGTCTAGCATATATTATATTTTCACTTTAACTCTCTGAACCAGGATATCAAAGTAAATCTCTCCTTCACACCTTCAGCTCAGATCACAGTCTGATTATCATAAAGTCAATATTTCTGGTCCAACAGGAATCAAACGCCGTCGGCCTCAGCGTTCCCGCTCACATCCAGTCATGGCGTCGGCGCGGTAACGGCCACCAAATGGCGCCATCAGGCCCGGCCGTTAATTGGCTCGGCGGCGGCGGCGGCGCCAGCAGCGATCACCTGTCACAGCGAACCGCGGCCGCATCTGTTTCCACGTCTGTCGCAGGAGGTCGCCCCCGACAACCAAGGTCACATGTCGGCCCAGGAAGGTCCTGAGAGGCGGCGACATGGTGTTCACAGCAAGAAGGACTCAGACGCTGGTTTTAGGTTTGATGCTACAGGAAGGCTCAGTTATTCCAACAACAACCGACTGACTTCCTCACAAGCAGCTGATTTTATANTCATACTTTAAACGTATAATTCTCACTACTGTTACCAAATGCTCTGTTTAAGAGGTTTTGGTCGTGTTGAAGCTTTAGACACTCGTGTGTGAAACAAAAGGCTCTACAGGGTTCATTTGTTGTTTTTGCAGTAAACTGAGAACACAGATGAAAATGATGTTTGGTTTCATTCCAACATGTTTATTGTCTGCTTTTAAAACACAGCGTTGTGACTTCATTGGTCCAACAGTGTCGGGAAACAAGTTCTTAACCCGACAAAGCAGCAGAGATAATTACAGTCGAGTCCGTCTTTCCGTCTGTCTCCGGACGTCGCGCTGTGAAGGCAGCCTGACAGAAACATGGCGGCGTGTTGACAGCAGCAGCGCGGTAAATAAACACCACTTGTCTGTCCTGATTGTGCGACGCCGAACGAAGCTGCTGCACTCCGAGACCTTTTTTCGCGGAGAAGACAATTCAGCGGGGAGCGTTTTAACAGATTTCAAAGTTTAATCGCCTCCATTTTGAAGTTTCTTTCTTTAATTGACACCCTCGTCTCCTTTAAAACGCTCCTCCCTGATCCCCAGAGGAGCAGATTAAACGCTGTTGAAGCTGCCGCTCGTCTTTGAGGAGTTTGACTGCGATCTTAAAAGCAGATTAGAGTTTAGAAGTGAGAGTAACCTGCTGACTCCGTCTCCCAACTTGAAAGCTAAAATAGTTTTCTCGGTAACTTGCGGCGATGACAGAACGTCTGCCGTGTTTTTTATTTTTGGGAGGAATCGGAACCCTCACCGTGATCTCGAAGGTTTGTGTTTTCGCGACGGCGACACATTTATGTCACCGCAGCGCCGACGGTGACAGTTTCAGACGTCGACGTGTTAAAATCTTCACTTAACTTGTGTTTTCTGGGCCAGACGGTCACTTTGCAGCCCTGAAGATGCTCACAGACTGTAGCTCTGACGATCCTGCACATAAACGAGCATTTTAAAACACATTTTGAATCATTTCCTACAAAAACTTATAGAAATAACATCTTTATTTGATGCATTTGCAACTAATCGGACTCTTTATTTTGATTTAAGTGTTTCTGATGAGTTCGAGCTCAGAAACTTGCAGCAGTTGGATGTAAAAATCCAGAAATCTTCACTTTAAAGTCCTAATAAATCAACCACCAGCTATTTTGATACTGAATTCATCAGTTTGAGCCATTTTTTAATATAAAAAAGTCTAGATTCTGAGATTACAGCATCTTAAATGTGAATATTTTGTGGTTTCTTTCCTCCTTTATGGCAGTAAACTGGACTTTAGGAAACTCTCATCGACATCGATTTTGACACTTTAAAGACCAAATAATTGATTAATATAAATATAATCGATACATTTACCAACAATGAAAGTATTCTTTATTTGCAGACTTATTAGGGCTGCAGGGTGGCGCAGTTGGTAGCACTGTCGCCTCGCAGCTAGAAGGTTCGCGTCCCGGTGAGGACATCCAGGATCTTTCTGCGTGGAGTCTCCATGTTCTCCCCGTGCAGCGTGGGTTCTCTCCGGGTTCTCCGGCTTCCTCCCACAGTCCAAAAACATGTTGAGGTTAATTGGTGATTCTAAATTGTCTGTAGGTGTGAATGTGAGTGTGCTTGGTTGTCTGTCTCTAAGTGTAGCCCTGTGATAGACTGGTTACCTGTCCAGGTGAACCTGCCTTCACCCTGAGTCAGCTGGGACAGACTCCAGCCCCCCATGACCCTAGTGAGGATTAAGCGGTGTATAGATGATGGGTGGATGCTGCCTTATTCTCACTGTAGAAACACTTAGATCATGAAATTTCTAATTACAATCTATGTTAAGAGGGAAGTATTTGACATCTATGTTGGTGATGTTTAACCAACAGCAGCATAATAATTTTATCCTTTATTTACTTATTTAAACTTTATTTTACCAGGTAAGCTAATTGGCAACTGGTTCTCATTTTCAATAACAACCTGTCTTTAAATTAATCCTTAATTTAAGGCTCCAGAATGTGAGCACATCCAATCAAATACTTTTAAGGTGCAAGAAAAAAAAATGTGGCTACTTGTCAGGACAAGAAATTCTCTTTTCAGTTTTGCCAGTGGGTTTAAAGGCAAGTTTTCTTTTAAAAAATCACCGAAATGACACCATTTTCCAGAATTTTCCAGTTTTTATAGGATGAATAATCAAAGAAATTCAACTTTATTGATGATTTCGGTCATTTTAGCTGCCTCACTGCTCAGAATTTACAGATTTTTGCTGTTATTTGAAAGAAACAATGTCGATATGAAGGAATGAAAAAAGGTCAATAACTTTTTTAAATGTTGTTTTACAGATTTCCACCTGTTTTGCTAAAGACAAAAACTAGTAAAATCACAGAAAAACATCTTAATTTACATGTAAATGATAAAACTATAAACAACATCCACATCAAAACTCTGTGTTTTTCCAAATGTTAATTGATTCTTTTACAGTTTGTGTCCATAAAATTACACTAAAATTACAAACCGTAACATTGTATTGTATTTAAATCCACTGAAATATAATTTTATAGATATCTAACATTATTTTTTGTCATTTCTTGGAAGTTACAGTACTCCACATGTTTTTAAGGCACTTTTTTTTGCTCCCTTGTTGCCATATTTTAACTATTTTTCAATGTAATTTAGTTTTTACAGTGTAAATATTATAATTAATTGATCGTTGTTGTGATTTTTGGCATTCTAACTGTGTCATTCTGAGTTCTCTCTCCATCTCCATTCTGTTTCTGTGGAGCTGCAGGACTTCATATTGCAGTAAAAATGAGGCCACAGTGAGTTAAACTGTGACAGGAGCCTGACAGGTTAAAGCTTCCTCCTGTAAAAGTCTGCAGACCTCTCTATGCTACTAATCTGTGCTCTTACAGCTGAAGTTGGGTTCTTCTGTCTGACTCGACTAAATAAAGAAACGAGACGGCAGCCGTCTGAAGCTCATCAGAGTCTGTCCATTAGTCAGATCTGTGCTGATTACATGCAGTTAGCGGAGGTCGGCTGAGTCACGGCGTCGTAATTAAAGCGGAGCAGAGTGAGCTCCTGCAGACAGATGGCAGCCTGACCCACTGATCCACGGTGAACCGAGCCCGACCTGCACATTGTGCCACGGCAGAGTCAGACGGCAGGTTTCTGTGGATTTACACCTTCGACCTGACACCGAGCGAGACGGCAAGACGATGGTTTAAACAGAAACACAGAATAAGCACAATAAAAAACCCACTGAGACACAGATTCACTGCTGAATGAGTGTAAAGTTCTTACACCTGTGATCTGATTATTTATCTGCATGTTTGTGTTTTACAAGTTCACAGAGTTAAAATGATCTGGTTTGAGGAGTCAGATTGTCGACTACAGACATCAGACCATCTCATATCACCTGCTCTGGATCAGAATCTGTCCCTATACCAACCACATACTCTTTAAAAAACAGTAAAAATCTGCCAGCAGAGGTGTCAAAGGTGACAAAATAAGTTAACAAGCAGCAGAATACTGTAACATTTCTTTAAAAGAAACAGCAAATATCTGCAAAATAAAAAAAAAATAATACTTTGAACAGACATAAAAGAAGTAAAACAATGTGAATTTATGGTCCTACGCTGATTTTTTTTTCATATTTTCTTCTTGACGTTACCCTACATGGGGTTCTATGGGGTTCTATGGAGTTCTATGGGGTTCTATGGGGGTTCTATGGGGGTTCTATGGGGTTCTATGGAGTTCTATGGGGGTTCTATGGGGGTTCTATGGGGTTCTATGAGGTTCTATGGGGTTCTATGGAGTTCTATGGGGGCTTTATGGGGTTCTATGGGGTTCTATGGGGTTCTATGGGGTTCTATGGGGTTCGGATGAGTCGGCTGGCCAACCAATCCCAGTAATACCACAGTCTGCACCGTTCTGTGGTAGCTTTGGATCTGTGTGGAGGTGTTAGGTGCTGCTGGAGAAGGAAATCAGCATCTCCATGAAGCTTGTCAGCAGAAAATCTACTTGTAGACGTTGATAAAACTCAGTGGACCAACACCAGCAGATGATGCAACAACAACAATCAGCACAGACGACAGAAACTTCTCACTGGACATCAAACATCTCAGATCCTCTGCAGACTCGAGAACCTCTAAATGAAATGCAAAAGAAGACTTTGGACCACAGAGCAACAGTCCAGTTGTTTTCCTACCTAGTCCAGTGAAGATCTTCTCATGTTGTCTCCTGGTAGCTTCTGTCCGTTTGTGTTTGGTGGCTGCTGATGCACAAACAGCAGCCTCGGTCCTCGTGGAGCTCTTTCTCCAATTCTTGAATCCACAT
>NW_007579330.1:51976-54754 GCF_000690725.1 Stegastes partitus | reverse complement strand
AAATCTGTATTAAACGTATTCATAATTTTAAAATTCCTAATATACATCCTTTTCTGTTTTAATGACACCAAATATTTGATAAAGAAAATAGTAAAATTTTAAGCAGAAAATTGTGAAAAAGAAGAAAAAAAGAAGGAAAATAAAAAGCTGGAGTGTGTTTAGTGTCTGTAGTCAGAGACCCGTGGTTCTGTGCTCAGCCTCCATCTGACCTCCTGCTCGTCACCAGAAGTGGCCTCTGACAGCAGCAGCTGGTCGCACAACACTCCTCCGTCCCACAACCTCACCACACTGATGAAATGTTCACAACCGGCAGGTCAACACCATTAATGAGCAGCTCCAGTTCGCTCTCTGCAGGTTTATTCTGAACAACAAAAACAACAACAACAACAACAACAACAATGCTGCTGCTGAGGCTCTGATCCAGTCTGTTATAATCACACAGCGTCTCTGTGGAGGAATGAACAGCATTAAGTCTTTATATCTTTAAGGACGTCACAGTGAGAACAGAATGAACAACCGGGTAATGAACAATAACCAAAAGATAAATTAAACAGTGGTTAAAACAAACAAACAAAAAATAGCAAATAATAAAGCTTTAGAAGAGTTTTGTTTGTTTGTTTGTTTGTTTGTTTGTTTGTTTAACCTTACACAGGTTCTGAATGAAGAACCTTCAGGATTTAAGTTCTGTAGTTACAACATTTAGACAGTTTTTCTTCCTCATAAGTTAAATCGAATGTATAAATGGATGTTATTTGTCTGTTTGTAGCTGTTTTGTGTTTCTTTGTGGTTGTTGTCTGACTTTTTGTGGTGGTTTTGTGTCTCTTTGTGGTTATTTTGAGAATTTTTGTGGTTGTTTTGTGTCTCTTTGTGTCTCTGTTGCGTGTCTGTTGGAGTTTTGCATGTAATGTTTTACCAGAAGATTTCAGTCAGCACTCCTTTTTTTTTTTGGCAGGGACACCGTTGCTACATCCTGGGCTTAGCTCCGCCCATTGGTTGTGATTGGTTTAGCAAAATACAAACAACCCAGAGCAGCTCTTCTTCCATATAGTTTAATGCTGATGAGGTGCAGCAGACCGTTCTGCAGCTCTGACACGTTTCCTGTTTGCTTCAAAAAAAAAAACAAACAAACTATAATCCGTCTTCAGAAGAAACAGAACAGAGACTGAGCTGCTCTCTGAAGTGAAGCTGAACACTGAAGTTGTCTGATGTCGTCATTCATCGCCTCAAACGTCGTCTCTCCAACCAAAACTCACAAAGTGGCTGAAAACTGAGCTGCAGACAAAATGTTTTCTTGTCTTGGAGGAGAAACAGCCAATAAATGATAAATCTTCTATTTAATCAGCTCTTCACTGAAAACACATGAAACACAACTGGGACAAAATAATTACAACAGTAGTTAAGAAAAACAACAACAACATTAAATAATAAAGTTTTAAAAGCTCCAGTAGACGGTTTATTTAAAGAGATCCAAAGAGCCTGAAACCAGCTCTGGATAAAGAAAGAACAAAGTTCTGTAGTTACAAGATTCAGATGTTTTTTTTTGTTCCTTCGAATCTGTTAAATGTAAACAAATGTTGTGTTTTTTGGTTAATTTGTGTTTTTTTTAATGTTTTTTTGTCAGTTTTTGTTCTATTTTCCTTTTTTTTGTTAATGTTTTTGTTTCTCTTTGTGGTAGCTCTGAGTGCCATTCGGTTGTTTTCTATCTTTTTGTGTCTTCGCAGTAGTTTTGTGTCTCTTTTGTTTATATTTTTTCTATCTTTTTGTGGTCATTTTGTGTGTTTTTGGTTGTCTTTCGTCTCTTTGTGGTCGTTTTTATTTAGATTTTTATTTTGTCTTTGCACTAGTTCTGTGTCTTTTGATCATCTTGTGTCAATTTTGATTTTGTGGATTTTTTTTGTGTCTCTTTTTTATTCATTTGTGGTCATTTTGTGGATTTTTAGTTGTCTTTTTTCGTCTCTCCATGGTTGTTTTGTTTTTCTTTAGATGTTTTTTTGTCTCTTTGCGGCAGTGTGTTTTTTTTTGGTTATTTTTTAAAACATTTTTGTTGTAATTTTGTGTATATTTGTTGTTGCTTTGTGTCTCTTTTGGGTCTTTTCTTTAATCCATTTGTCGTCATTTTTGTGTCTCGTGATAATCTTGTGTCTATTTTGATTTGTTTTTGTCTGTTTGTGGCTGTTTTGTGTCTCTTTTTTCATCCATTTGTGGTCATTTTGTGTGTTTTTTGTTCTCTTTTTGTCTTTTCGTGGTTGTTGTTTTTGTTTTTTGTTTTTTTTTACTTTTTTTGTCTCTTTGCAGCAGTTTTGTGTCTCTTGATCATCTTGTGTTTATTTTAATTTATTTTGTTTGTTTGTGGTTGTTTTGTCTATTATTTTTGTGCTCCTTCATTGTTTTCTGTCTGTTTATGGTTTTATATTGTGTTTCTTTCTCTGGCTTTCGTGGTTTAAATTGTGATGATGTTTGTGAAGAGTTAATTTGCAAAAACAGAAAACTCCATTTTTGTAGTTTTACAGAAAACGTATTGTTTCGTTGTTTGCTTGAGACAATATCAATCAAACTGAAGCTGACTCAGTAGAAATGACGAAAATAGAGATAACTTCAGTTTAAATGATGTTGTCTCAGGTAGACGATGGAGAAGTGGTTTTCTGAGGGTTTATGAAGATGCAGTTCTCTGTTTTTGTAAATGAACTCTTCATTTATGTCTCAGAGGTCGTTCCTCTCTCTGCATCACATTTCATTTTATCTTTTTTATGTGCATTTTTTAAAAACCTGGGCAACATA
>NW_007579330.1:19027-51165 GCF_000690725.1 Stegastes partitus | reverse complement strand
GTCACATTGTGTTCATTTTGCTTTTGCTTTTTTGTCTTTTTCTGTTTCGTGTCTCTATGTGATCATTTTGTGTCTGTTTTTGGTCATTTTGTGGGGTTTTTTAATGTCACTTTGTGCTTGTGTGGGTATTTTTTGTGTCTTTGTTGTTGCTTGGTGTGTTTTTTGTGATCACCTTGTGTGTCTTTTAGGTCATTTTGTGTGTCTTTGTAATAATTTTGTGTCCTTTTGTGGTCATTTTGTGTCTCTCTTTGGTTCTTTTGGCTTGTTTTTAACGCCACATTGTGTTAATTTTGCATTTCTTTGCCTTTTTCGGTTTTGTGTCTCTTTATGATCCTTTTTTGTGTCCATGTGATCATTTTCTTCTTTTCTTTTCTTCTTCTTTCTGTCTTTTTGCGATAGTTTTGTGGGTTTTTTTGTCTCTGTGGTCATTTTTGCTTCTATCTATGGTCATTTAGAGTTTCTTTGTAATGATTTTGTGTACATTTGTGATCATTTTGTGTCTCTAATTTAGTCATTTTTGGCTTGTTTTTAATGTCAAATTTTGTTCATTTTGCATTTCTTCTTCTGTTTTGTGTCTCTATGTGATCGTTTTGTGGTTGTTGTGTGTTATTTTGTGTGATTTTTTTATGCCACTCTCTGGTTGCTTTGCATGCCTTTGTTGTTATTTGAATACATTGTCATTTTTCTGTGCTGGGTGTCTGATACCGGCGCTGAGCTCAGAGCCCGGTCGCTCCCTTCAGTAATCCCACAGTAGCATTAATATCAGAGGTGGACTCTGACTAACGGATGTGCTGGTGTTGTGTCAGATGTCTGTATATATTCAGATTAAACTGACAGAACCGCGATTCCAGACCCTGACCTGCCGTCCTCTGCGGCTCTCATCTGAATACAGCGAATAAAAGCCGTGACAGGAGATGCTGGAGGGGAAATCTGCCTATATTACAATACGAAGTAAGAAGGGCCTCCATGCTCGTCCGATCATGCGCTTGACAGTTGTTGCTCGGCTGTGGGTTACGGCCTGCTGAACAGAAGGTCGGCAGGCATCATGGATTTCACCGACAGGCTGACTCGCTGACAGATCGGCCTGGAGAGACGGCGAGGAGGAGGAGGAGGAGGGTCAAAGGTCACGGCTGGAAGAAGCAGCGGTGATGGGAGACTGTCACGGCCCAGCGATCGGCTGCAGCGAGTGAACTCATTCTGTCCGGCGCATCTCAGGACGCTCAATTAGACCGGCCGCCGATTCATGAGCGGCAGCCGTCTGACAGCAGCCTGACAGCAGCGTCTCATAAATACGCCTACATGTAAAGTCGGCTCAGATTGGTCGAACAGCTGATAGGTTTACACCGGAGACATGAGGGAGGGCTGCAGCGGAAATGAAATGAGACGAAAACAGCCGAGTGATGAACTCTGCTTATGTAGCTCTTCAGTTTTGTGTCTATTTTTGGTCACTTTCTGTCTCCTTTAAGTCATTTTGTGTTTCTTTGTGGTTGTTTTATGTCTCTTTTGGGTCATTGTGTGTCTGTTTATAATAGTTTTATGTCTTTATGGTTGTTGTTGTGTGTCTGTTTGTGTCTGTTTTGGTCATTTTATGTCTCTTTCCACTACTTTTGGGTCTCTTGTGGTTGTTTTGTGTCAGTACAGGGTAGTTTTGTGTGTTTTTTTAGTCATTTTGTGTCTGTTTAGTATTTTAACCTCTTTCTAGTTGTTGTTTTTTTTCACTTTGAGGTCTTTTTGTGTCTGTTTGTGGTCATTTTATGTGTTTTTACAGGAATATCATATCTGTTTTTTGGTAATTTCATGTCTCTTTTCAGTTTTTTCTCTTTTCTTTGGCTATTTTGTGTCTCTTTAGTACTTTGTGTCTGTCTTTTGTTGTTTCTCTTCTTTGTGGTTGTTTTGTCTTGGTTTGTGTTGGCTGTTGCTTGTCTGTGTCGTGTGTCTGTGGTCATTTTTTTGTATCTGTTTTTGGTCGTTTGTTGTCTCCTTGAAGCAATCTTATGTCTCTTGTGGTTGTTTTATGTCATTTTTTTTTTTTTTTGTAATTTTGTGGTTCCTTTTGGTCATTTTGTGTCTCTGTGGTTGTTTTGTTTTTCTTCTTTTGTTGTGTTGTGTGTCTTTGTGATCATTTTGTGTCTATTGTTTGATTGTTCTGTTCTCTCTTTTTGGTTGTTGTGTGTCTGTTCATAGTAATAACAAATAATATACGTTAGAGAGAAAGAACAACACGTCGAGAGCAAAAAACAAGCTATTCAAATCGCCTGAAGCGGCAACTCGCTGTCAGTTTAAAGAAAACTACAAATCCCACAAATGTCTTGTCTCGGCGCATGCGTTGTTGTACCATAACGACATGACGAACGGTTGTTTTCAGTAGCAACCGTTATACCGAACTGAATAAAGTTGTCGTAAAAGGTAAGAAATGTTTTAAAACTACGCTTAAAATTCACATTAAAGGCAGTTTATTTTATACTGAGCTTCATTTGTCACAACTGTCTCATACTGGCTTCATTAGAAGGCTAAGCTAACTCGTTAGCCGCGTCAAGATGCTAACTACCGTTGCTAACTCACTTTGAAATTTGATGGAGATAAACTAAACCAACTCTTAGTGTTTTATGCCATATGTAATCCTGTAAATAAAGTCGCTACGTTTATTCAACCACCCTGTGATGTTTTCTTTCTCTCTGTATCCCGAATACTTTAGCAAATCAGTGTACAGGAAGTGACGCCAGACTCTGTTTAAATTCTGGCAGTTTTTTACGTTTACAGCTGAAAGTGACGCTTCACATGTTTTCAGACACAATTCAAAACACTGAAATATCGGGAAAAGACAGTTTTCATTTCGGCAAATGTTTAATACACCCATCACATTGTATTTCAGTGAAATTTCAAATTGTAGAAGCTACTTGCGTCACGTTGCTCAGTTTTATGCTAAGTGATGACAGGGAGCTTTTCGCTACAAAACTAGAAATAATATTGAAGTTGACGTCTCTTAATGTGTCAAATATATGCCGAATACATCAAAAAGTACAAATCCTTCACCTGAAAGAATAAGTATTGTTGTGCTTTGTGTGTTTTTAACCCCTTTCGGAAATTAGTTTCTATTAGTCGCTTTTTAAACAAGGTTTGGCGTGAGGTTTTCTCCAAAACTCCACAGAACGGTCTGCATTAATGTAGTGAGCCAGGAGTGGTCCCTAACTCTATTTTTTTGTGTCTGTCACGTGACAATATATGTTGAAACCTTTGGATTTAACTAAAGCTTTCTATTTTCAGACTGAACTATGTCCTCTGTGCTGGATGAGACAGCAGCAGATGTGCCAGTCAAAGACATCACAGTGAGCCTGTCCAGACTTACAGCTGCTGCTCAAGGTGATGCTGCTGGCTGCAAAAACATGGCACCCACTTGTTGCATGTTTGTCTGTGAAATGACATGTGTTTTTACAGCATGCAACAGAACTCAACAGTTGTGCACTATCACTTAAATATTTAATGATCCAAAACAGAATCACTTTACAGTAATTGCACTGTTTCTAAGTTGAACAGTAGGGTATTCACTGTTATCGACAATCAGCAGGTAATTTAGAAATACTATTTTAATTATGCACAACAATCTTTATGGCATGTTTATCACTGCATGGAAGCTTGAATTTATACCATGTAATGATAACAGCAAGACATCACTGCCTTTCAACATCTTCCTACCTGTATTTGCAAACTTCCTTTTTACGGTTAATTTTTTAAGTACAATTTGATTTTTGAAAGAGTATAAAATGTCCTTCAATTTTAAACTGATGTCTACTTTTGTGAGAAATCACATCAGTCAATATAAATTCTATGCTTTTACTTGATATTTTGTGTGCTTTTCTGTTCCTAATTTAGCAAACTTTACTTAAAAACAAACAAAATTAGTTATATAGAATTTTGTTTTAGATGTGTGTGGTGTTTTGACAGATTTAAATGTGACTTTGCATGTTTCTTAGGTTGAAATACTTACAGTTTTGGAAGTAAATACATGTTAATGCCATTATTGATTTAAAACCGCTGTTTAGCACAGAAAGTCGATGAAATCCTCCTTGTTGGAATTTTTAGAACCATAAAGTTTAATGTAACATTAGGTCATTTGTTGCTTGTCGTGCTTTTGATCTTATAAGTGCAGCTTATTCACCTCCAGCTCCATGCCTGATGATGTGCCGTTTTCAGATCCGCTGGTGTATCAGCATGCTCGGGCACGACAGGACATCTCGCGGGTGTCCAGGGAGGAGCTGGAGGACCGATTCCTGCGTCTCAATGAGGAGACGCTGGTCCTCAAACAGCACATTCACAAACAGGACGACAAAATCAAGAAGTGAGACGAGCACACGACACACAGAGCCGAACCAGACATGAACAGGAGGTTTTATTTTCTTAGTTCATCAGCATCATGTGAAATAGACGCCTCAGAAAGTCTTGAGAAGTCTTGAAGTCAGCTCTCTTTAAAAAGTATTTAATAGAAGTGCTTTTAATTTACAAAGGGCTTGTTAATATTTTCTTGCTTGTTATTGACACAAACATTAACTGTTTAGAAGCTCATTGACACAGTGCTGATGTTATTCATTCCTTTTAAAAATTTGGTTAAACCGTCACTTTTCTCTTCGTCTCATTTTGGTTATTTTGTCTCTCCTCGTTGTCATTTTGTGTCTCCTTGTGTTTGTTTTTTGTCTTTTCTTGTATTTTTGTGCTACGTTTGGTTATTTTATGTCTCTTTTTGGTTGTTTCGTGCCTCTTTGTGGTCATTTTTTGTCTCCTAGTGGCGATTTTGTGTCTCTTTGTGTTCATATTGTATTTCTTTTGGTTGTTTTGTGTGTCTGTTCTGGTCGTTTATGCCTTTTTGTTGTTGCTTTTCAGATGTTTTGCTTCTCTTTGATATCATTTTACATCCTATTTTGTGTCATTTTTGTCTTTTAGTGGTCATGTTGTGGTTTATTGGTGGTCATATTTTATTATTTTTGCTTTTTTGTCTGTTGGTGCTTGTTGTGTGCTTCTTTGTGTTGTTTTGTGTCTCTTTGTAGTTGTTTCTTATTCCTTTGTGCTTGTTTTGTGTCTCTTTGTAGTTGTGTCGTGTGTCTCTGTTGTTGCTTTGTGTCTCTTTTTGGTTGTTTTACATCTCTTTGTCATCATTTTTTGTCTGTTTAATTACTTCTGCAGTTGATAGTGTATTTAATTGGTGTTCACAGGTTGTATAAATAGCACTCGGCATGAGTAAAGTGAACTTTGCATGTATACCTGGTTTAATGCTTCTTTAACCTGCACAGAGTCGCACTGTGGCTCTTATTGATCTGTAACTCTTACTCTAATCCTCCTCCTCCCTCCAGACTGGGCACCAAGCTGATGAGGCTGGTGAAGGATCGAGGCCGGATGGAGCAGCTGGCGGCCGGAGGAGCCCAGCCACTGTCCAGGGTTCGAGACGTGGAGATGGAGGAGATGATCGAGGAGCTGCAGGAGAAGGTCCGAGGGCTGCTGACCGAGAACGAAGGACTAAAGCAGCGTTTCCTCGTAGCCAAGCAGCAGCTCATCAACTCCCAGAGCCGGAGGCCGACACCATACGGACACGTCCCGCCGCGAGTCAACTCTGGGCTGAAGAGGCTCAGAGACGACGCCTCGTCTCCTTCTCAGGCGCGACCTAAAAGTGAGTTAGCGTGCCCAAGCAAGTATTTTCACATTAAAAAGCAGGTACTTTAGCTGTTTATTAATAGATTAGCTGTCTAAAAATGTCTGTACCAGTTTCTCAAAGTTTCCGGAGAGATTCAGTTTACTGTGCGGGCCAAAGAAAACAAAATATTCACATCTGTAAAGCTGAAAATGCACAACTTCTACAGTTTTCTTTAGAAATTACTCAAAATGATTAATCAGTTTCAGGTTGGGTAATTTGGCTATCAAATTAAATCTTACATTTTTTGCATATTTATGTATGACCTGCAGCTTCTTTTTTTTCTACATGAACTCAGGACAAAACATGATCCAAAATAAATTTTCTTTCTTAACACTAACCATCTTGGTGACTTCCATGTATGCAAGGATGCACGTAACGTAAATGTACACATTAAAACTCATGATTTGAAACATTTCTGTGTCACCAGAGTTGCTGCAGCGTCTATACTTTTTCCGTCCATAAATCTCCTGTTGACTTCACTGTCTCCTAGATCTTCCTCGCTGACTCTGCACACTTCATGTTTATCCTGCTGTTTGTTTTTTCCTACAATAATCTCTTCACCAACTGTCCCCACATCACTGTTACAACTGTCAGAGATGACACCATGAAAAAGAGAGAACAGTCATACTGTTATAACAAATCGTCTGTGAATCTGCGTCCTGCAGGTATGAGGAGTTTGGAGGGAGGCGGCAGACCTCCGATCGGTCAGCTGCCTCGATATGGACACAGTCTGCTGGAGGAGGCGAGGGCCGAAATACGCAACCTGTGAGTACTGAAAGCACTCAGCTGTCCTTTACAGCTGTGTGATTATTCAAGATAAGAACGCTGGTTTGGATTATTGTGAACCAGCTTCATGAAAAGACCCAAAACAACAGTAAACATCTCTACTGACGAGTGTAACAACACCTGACTTGACTTGTCAGGGCAGAGACTGAACACAAGGGAAGAACAGTAACACAATTAAATCTGAATTAGCAGTTAGAGCATGACAGTGGGTTGCAAAAACAAAGCATGCATATATCTGTAGTTTGTAATCGTTTTGTGTCACTTTCTGGCTGTTTTCCATCTTGTGTCCGTGTCTTTTTAATTATTTTGCGTCTCTGAAGTCACTGTGAATCTCTGTTGTTAATTTGTTGTCATTTTTGTGTCTTCGCTTTGTAGTTGTTCTGTGGCTTTGTGGCTGTTTTTCTTTCCTGTTCTTGTGTCTCTGGTCTTTGCTGTCATTGCGGTTATTCTAAAATTACATAAAAAGTTGTTGTTTCCCAAAACTTGAGATGACAAATGTGCTGTTTTGTCCACAAACCAAGGTTATTTAATTTACTGTCACAGAGAAGGAAAGAAACAAGAAAATATTCACATTTAAGAAGCTGAAATCAAAGAATTTAGCCCTTTTCCCCCTCATTAAAAAAAAAAATCATTTAGGGGCCAGTTCATTTAATAAATTGTTGCTCCATTTGTAATGAGGTGAAATAAGTGAAGATTTGCAACTTTGTGCGTCCAGAGAAAACGTGATCGAGTCCCAGCGAAGCCACATCGAGGAGCTTGAAGGAATCTCAGAGCTGCTGAGGGAGGAACTGAGGAAGAAGGAGGCCGAGTACGAAGAGAAACTCCTGCAGGTCCGACAGCAGCAAACCTCCAAACTCAGGTAGGATGTTAGTTTATAATAAGGCTGAACCGAGCCTTGAATTAAAGCTGTGTTGTGGCCAGTGTTGCTGTCAGTATGTATGTTAATTTACTGCTGTGATATGTGTGTGTTGTGTTTTTCTACTTATGTAAGAGCTCTGCAATGTAGTTCAAGTCTGTGTAATATCTGTATTTCTTATATCAGTATTTGTACTCATGGAAGAATCTGTGTAACACTTCAAAATGAGCAATATTGTTGTTTTTTCTGTGCAAGATCTCAATATCCACTTATGGAAAAATCAGTACGTATGTGTCTTTTAGTTAGATTTTGTGTTCCACTAATGTTCCCTACATGTTTCCACCCCTTTCATACTGTAACACTGCAAATTTAGGGTTAATTAAAAACCCACTGTGTCCGTTCCCTCTGCCAGAAGAGCTACTAGAAGTATTAGAGTTCAGCATTTCTTAGCATAGAGAAGTCCTTAATAAATAGATGATGATGCTGCACATCCTGCAGGGTCCTTATCCTTTCTGATGAACCCAATAACACTGAAACAGGATCTGGTTTTACTTGTATCTTAAAAACTTGTGTAAAGGAACCAAATATTGCCACCCAGAAGTCTTGTAGTTCAGTTACGTAAG
Organism: Stegastes partitus; assembly: GCF_000690725.1. Taxonomy (NCBI): domain Eukaryota; kingdom Metazoa; phylum Chordata; class Actinopteri; family Pomacentridae; genus Stegastes; species Stegastes partitus. Next base: position 43,220 of record NW_007579330.1, on the reverse strand, counting down.
CATAACAGTAAAGTAAGTTTGCCTTTGTTCAGCCACATTTGTCACAAATTAGGGATTAACTGATTATAGTGGCAGATTATTGATAAACTAAATACGCTACTTTAGGTCTGATGCAGCCTCCTCTCTCTGTCTGTCCTCACAATGTCTGTCAAGCAGCAAAAACTGGACAAGAAACACAAATCAAGCAGTTAGCTTCTTTCACAGTGGCGAAGGCTACGCTAACGGCTAGCGGCTATGTTAGCAGGCAGCCACAGATTAACCTGAAACAGAGTCTGGGAAACAATAATAATGCTTTTAGATTTGGACCTTAATGGGCAAAAAAAGTGATAGAACAGTGAAAGGTTAATAAAATAGAGAAGAACCACAGGAGACAAACTGATCAATCCCAGTTGATCCCACATAAACAGAGGAGATAATCTAATCACTCCTATTTTCTATTTTACATATTCAGTTACAGTCACCCTTATTGGTGAAGAAGCCTAGTTATGGATGACAGCTTCTCTGCTATCACAAGCTGGTAAAACATTACATTTAAAACAAAAAACACATCGTTCAATCCCTTTCACAGATTGGGAATATTTCTGGGAAGATTTTGTGGAGTTTTACCTTTTGAATAATGCAGTGAAGGACTTTGAACTGTGTTAAACAAAGCAGAGAGTTATCTTCGCTTGTGTTTTTTATTCACCAGAACATAAAAACTGGAGAATCTGCAAGTTTGTCTCAGTTTGACTGCAGCCTGAATGTGAGCCACGTTGACTGTGTTTGGTCGGACCTCTTCATTAAACAGAAACAACATGTTTTCTGTGCTGTAAACAAACATCTCTTCCTCTCAGGTCTCACGTCAGCAGCAACGTGACGATGATCAAACTGCAGAAGCAGCTGGCCGACAGATCCAACACCGTGGCCGAGCTGGAGGGTCGATTCCTCCAGCTGCAGGAGGTGAGATGTTTCCTCCTCGCTGGAGTCAACTCACAGGGAAAATAACGAGTCCAATAGCAACAAATCAATACACGTTTCTCCTGTTGTCTCTCAGATAACAAATCAGCAAACAGCCTCAGACCAGTTGTGTGTTCGACATCATGTTATGGTGTTGATTTTCCCATCAGGTTCAGTTTTCTGGGGGTTCAGGGGGTCGATATGCCAGCATCAGATCCTCTTATCGGATCCAAACACTTTAAGTCTCCTGTCAAACCTCATTAAGTCTAGATTTCCTTATTTGTGAGGAACGAAACTACTATCCAGTTCAGTTCTGTGATCAGCCGTTCATTTGCAGCTGCTAAATGAATCAACATTAACGGATTCATGTCGACAGGATGCAGCTCCGGCCTGAGCAGCAGGAAAATAACATGTTTGCTGAGTTTTTTTACAAACCAGATGGTTCTGATGCTCAGCTCCTAATGAGCTCCACATATTGATCTGCTGGATAAACAGTGGACGCTGCTTTTACATGTAAACAGCCAGTGAGAAGTCATGAAAATGTCTATTTGCTGGCGAGAGGAGGCATCAACAAACAAAGCTTCAATCTGTCAGAGCGATCCGAGTTCGTTATGTCAGTGATCACTGATGAGATAATGATGCCACAAATATGAAGAATAGAAGACTCTCTGAGCCAAAGTGCACTGATTTATTGATACTTATAAGTAAAAAATCATTTCTATTAAAGAATTATTTTATTTCAAATCAAGAACACTCCAAAATCAGATACTCTTTGGACCTCCATTAATTAGAGGTTGGCTCAAGCAAATATTTAAGCATCACAATAGAACAAAGAAGCCTTGTTGGGCCCACGAAGCGTTAAATTAAATAATCGCTGCAGCTGTAAACTAAATGTTCTCTTTTCTTTCTTATGACTCAGTAAACAACTGAACTGCAGATCAAAGCAAACAAATACATGCAGCATGCTTTAAAATCAAAGTGCTGTACATGTCGTAAGATGGGAAACAGCAAAAACGTGCTGAAAACACAATTAACATGCATGAAATCAATTTCTCAATCAAAATAATTATAAAATACTAAAAAAAAATCAGGACAGATCAGGACGACAGAGAGCAGGAGAAGTGTGGAGTTCAGCACTGCAGCAGAAAACTTTCGGTAAAAAGCTTTTACCTGCGTCTGCTGTCCTGGTGATGAAAGTCAGTGAATGTGTTTTTCCAGAGTCAGCAGACGCTGAAGGCCAGCCACGAGGCGGCGATGGCGAAGGTGGACGAGCTGTCGGCTCAGCTGAAAGACGAGCGGCTCAAGAGTTTGGATCTGGAGAAGGAGCTGCAGAGCTCGAGTATATCCAGGATCAAGATGGAGCAGGTGAACCTTTTCAGAAATGTCTGCTACTTGTGTACAGTTGCCGTGGTTACAGGTGTCCTGGGAGGTGCTCACCTGTCGATACCTGGCAGGGCAGGCTGAATTCTCACCTTATGTCTTGTGTTGCTGTTGTTGGTGCAGCTGCAGGAGAGGATCAGTGAGCTGCAGCAGGAGAGAGACCTGCTGAAGGACAACAATGACAAGCTGGTGAACAGGTGAGCAGGAGGTCTTTATGTTATCCGGCTTTATTAAACCTAACCCAAGCAGTCACACACAACTGGTTTAAACTCTGTACGTCAACAGGAGTCTCTAGATACGAGCAAACATGGACAGAACTAGAGCCACATATTTCCCACAAGAACAAACTTTGATCATAAACAATATGAGTTTTTTAAAAAACATGTTTAAAAAAAAAAAAAAACATAATAAAAGCAACAAAGTTGCAGCAAACTCTTAAAAGCAAACTCAAGATCTACCTCTTCTGTCAGGCTTTTGATAGATTTTATTTATTTATTACTCTTTTTTTGACTTTTTTATTTTTTGAGTTCTGTATTTATTCACCTATTTACATATTTTAGTCTTTTTGCTGTGCTGTTTATTACTTTGTTTTTGTAATTTCTTATTCAGTTTTTTAAAAGATGACTTTATTTCTATCTCCTTTAATAATAGGTATCTTATTGTTTTAATTTATTTATGTAGCTTGTTTTATTTTATTTTATCTCATCCTCATTCCCTGTTATATTTAGGATAACGTTTCCTCAGTTCTTCAGTTCCAGTGGCTTAGACTCCAGTTTTGCTAACTTGACTGTGGTGGTATTGTTGTATTGTTTTATTGTATTTTTTATTTGTTATCTGTAAAGCACTTTGTGTTGCTTTTCTGTTTGTATAAAAAGTGCTATAGAAAGACTGAGCCTGAAAACTGCAGACTGTATTAATGCGTTGTTAAAAAACTTACCAATATCACCGCCCCATCGTGTATGAGTTGGTCAAATGTAGGTTTCTCATTCAAGATTCAGTTTAATTAACCAGCAGTTTAATTACCATCATGCATTACAAGACTGTATAACAAAATTACAGATGTGGTCCCTTAATGCGACTCACAAAAAGATTAATTAGTCAAAGAGAAAATAATTAAGTAATAAAATAAAACTATTTTCGTAGTATTTCAACTATTTCATTTAGAATAGAATAGAATAGAATAGAATGCCTTTATTGTCACTATACACAAGTACAATGAGATTAAGAGCAGCTCCTTCAGTGCCATATATAATAAAGTACAAAATAAAGAGCAAAAAATGAGTTTCATTCTTAAGGTGTGTAGGACACTTTTAGCTTTATTATTCTTAGGTGACTGGTGATGTTAAACAGTTTTGGAAACAAGTAAAGAACAAATATAAAAACATCTTTTAAACTGGTCCGTCCTTGACTGGCCCTGATCGATTGAGGGTTTTTTTTTTTTTTTAAACTAATCAGTATCTGCACCACATAAGACTGATTTGTTGTTTACATCGGCTGTCACACAGGTGTTGTAACGTTAAATAATATTCTTAATAAATACTGTATTATTTATTAATAAGACACAAGAAAGAAACAAGAAAATACCCACCTGAAGAAGCTGCTTTCATATGACTCGTTTATACTTTTCTTTTATTTGAAAAATGGCTTAAACAGACAAATCGATCATCAGAATAGTCGATAGTTTGTTTATTAGTCAACAGCTGTTTGATTAATCGCCACAGCTGTTGTCTGCTACTTCCTGCGTATTCATGAATGATGTTTATTTGTCACCAGAATCTAATGTCACGTAATTATTTTGTGTTTTTGTGTGTCTTCAGTGCCTTCGATGTGTCTCAGCAACAAAAATGGCAGATTCAGGAGCAGCAGCTGAAGTTACAGATCTCTCAGCTGGAGACGGCGCTGAAGGCCGACCTCGTCGACAAAAACGAAATCCTCGACAAAATCAAGGCAGAGAGGGGTACGTACAGACGTTTGAATCTCCTACTTAGAGATTTACCTTCTCTCAGAACAAACAGTAACTTGGATAATACATCCCTGCTGCAGAGTGGAGCGTAAATCAGACTGTATATGTGTTTCTTCAGATGCAAGTGAGAAGCTGACAGAAGAAAACAGGAAACTTCACATCCAGTTTCTGGAACAGAAGCAGCAGCTGGAGGAGCTGAGCGGCCGGATGAAGTTCTACAGCAAAGTGAGCTGATTGAATAAATCCTGCGATCTTCTGCGAGTTAACACATAATCACTTTGTCCTGCACAGTTTAAACTGATCAGATTAATACATCGTCACTTTAGAGGCTACAGCTGTTATTTCAGTTTGTCAGATACATCTTAAATCTACATTTAGGTCAATCTAAGTATCAGAGATGTTAAAGGATAAAGACCAGAGAACTGGATCTAGACATCACTGTAATCTCTCAGTCGTGATCAGCATTTTCAGATTTCTGACATTCATCAAGGACTGAGGACTTAATCAGTTTTACATTTTAATCCTACTCAATTAATTCAATTAGCAACTCACAACGGCTGCAGTTTAGGATTTACATTATGCAGCTTAACCAGTGTTTAAGCAGTCTCAGTGATTTCAGCGAATTCATGCTGTCTTCCTTTAGTGACAGTGACGCTTTTGATGATGTCTAAACCATTGCATGTTTTAAATCTAATAAGCAGGACTCTAAAAACTATACCATCATTTAAATCACAATATTTGTGGGGTGCCCCTATAGCTCACCTAAGCTGAGCGGATGTCCCATGAACAGGGGCTATAGTTCCCTGATGCAGCGGTCGCGGGTTTGACTCCCGCTCACGACCCTTTGCTGCAGGTCTCTCCCCGTTCTTCTTCTCCCACCTTTCCTGTCTATCGCTACTGCTCTTAAATAAAGGCAAAAAAGCCCAAAAAATATATTTAAAAAAAAAAAAAAATCCCAATATTTGTCAGACAATCACAACTAGACAGTTTCTATCTGTTCATCACTGGAGGCTTTTCAGTCATGCAGCTGTAATTTTATTGTCTAAAAAAATCCAGTACATTTCATTGTGCACATTTTGTACTTTTTTGGTACCTTTTGTAGAATTTTGAGGGAAACGTACAGAGAATAAATCAAAACACTCTGAATTCAGACACTGAAATGAAACCAAACTGACGTTCATCACTGTGTTCTTTAAAGGAGGGGGACTATGATGTGGCTGAACTCACTGAGGCTCTGCTGCTGGTCAAAGTAAGTGGAGCATTTTAGTTTTACGGTTCTGCTCCATTTGTGTTTATTCTCACATCAAATGAATACTGTGTATAAATTAGTTTTTTATCTCACTGTTTGATCCATAACACCATGATGACACTGTGTCTCCTCCTCAGACCCGTAAATCCCAGAAGAACAGAGAGCTGGGCTTCCTGAAGGAGGTGGAGGAGGAGGGGAGCAGCGCCGAGAGCTCCGTCAGAGAGCTGAGAGCTGCTCACGCTGAAACCATCCAGGAGCTGGAGAAGACCAGGAGTCTGCTGAACGTGGAGAGCAGGATCAGCAAAGACTACAAGGTGGAGGATCAGCAAACTTATAGGTCCAATCACAGTCTCTGCACTCATATAGCTGTTTTAGTGATAAATGGGTGATTTTGACTCTCAGGAATTAAAATTACATCAGCAATTATCAATAGGATCATTGTGAGCAGAATGAGTTTTTATTCCTGGTATCTATAACATAACTCTGACCGGTCAAAATGGCAGTTAGATCTGTAGTTTAGTTTGGTTCATGAGGACTAATCTGAATTGTTGTCCGTTGGATGTCGGTGCAGCAAAGCATTTGAAGAATGGCGGCTGCTGTGGAGGATAAGATTGTTAGAAAATGCCTTGAAATAGAAAGAAGTCATCAGCTGGGAGTTTGTGTAAAACGAGAGCTTTGTTTATCTGAAATTTGTTCTTGAAATGCATTAAAAGTTTGTTCTCAGGCTGTTCCAACATGGAGGTAAAAATGGCTGCCATATGTGGTTATGGTTGCAGCGCTGCAGCATGTTTGAAGAGCAAGCTGTAGCTTCTGATGTAATTACAGAAATCTGCAACGTCATTTCACCGAGTCGAGGCATCTGCCTGCTTGCTGTTGTTGCTATTTATTTATCTATTTAAGCTTTGGTAAGATGTATAAACACTATTATGTCCCAAACTGATCAACAGAGCAGCTGATCAAATGGAACATGAGTCCGAATTCTGTTTTTGTTTTTTTGTTTGTTTTGACGGCATTCTCTCCAGTGCTGTTGTGGTGGTGTGTCCCATTCCCCCTCTTTATACCATTTCTATCCGTCCTGAACTAACACAGAGGGTCTAGATAGGGATTGGGCTTTCACTGGATCTGTTCGTGGTTCCTCATTGGAGTTTGCTGTGGCAGGAGCCTCTGGTTTATTGCCTGAAGTGTAAACGTCCTGAGTGAAGTCTGTTTTCTGTTGTCACGGTAACGAGGCGGAGCTGGAAGCTGCGCTGCGGAAGAAGGACGCCGATAAAGTCGAGTACGAGCAGAAGCTGGAGCGTCAGGCTCAGCTGCTGGACACCAGGGCGGCCAAGCTCCGGAAGCTGGAAGGTATTCGCTCAACTTTAGTGCAAATGAAGTAAAATACAACTTAAACTTTACCTGAGTATCACCGTTTGCTACTTGAGGCAAATGTTTTACTTTTTACTACATTTATTGACAGCTTTAATTCCTTTGCAGATTTAGTTTAATAAGAGAAAGACATAAATTATGAGGTAATGTTATAGATTAAAAGAACACTTTATTGATCCCTGGGCGTATAATTACAAACAGCTGATATAAAGCAGTTAAATCATCTTCACCAAATACGACATTAAAACAAAAAGCTCTTTAATAGATCAATCATAACACACAATATTGTGAAATGTATAAAAATCATTAGTATTTCTGCTTTCAGTCTCATAGTTTTAATCTCACGTTTTATGTCATGTTTCTACTTTTTACTTCATAAGTTTGCCTTGAGCAGTCAAACTTTTTATTTATTTATTTATTTTTTTTAAATCTTCTAATTAGTATGTTTTGTCTCATGAGTTTTATTTTGATGAAGGTTCACTGACGACCCTCCAGTGCTGCCTCAACAGTACAGTCTAACCTGTTTTATAGCTGAACTGTTGTGTTTGTTCATATAGTCTGTCTCTGGTTTTCCACAAATCCTAAAAGAACTCAGCAGACAGACTGTCCAGTTTGATTACTAAAAGTTGAGCTAACATGATAACTTGTCTTGTTTATTCTACCCCGTCTTAAAGCTTTTTTTATGTCAATGCTCCTCAGCTCAGCTCAGAGAAATCGCCTACGGCACCAAAACCTACGTCTTCAAACCGGACGTCACGGGTGAAGACGAGGCGGACGAATTCAACGAAACTCTCCACCTGGAGCGAGGAGAGAACCTGCTGGAGCTTCAGGTCGTCAGCGCCACACTGTCCCCGTCGGCCCTGCAGCTCCTGGGCGACGCCGAGCCCTCCACCTTCTGCACGTATTCCTTCTACCTGTTCGAGCTGCACTCCACTCCGGTGGTGACGGGACGCCAGCCCAGGTACGGCTTCACCTCCAAGTACGTGGTGAGCGTGGACGACAGCTTCCTGGACTACCTGCACAGGTACTCGGTCACAGTGGAGCTGCATCAGGCACTCGGTCTGGATTGGAGGACGCTGGCGACCGGACAGCTGAGGCTGCAGCAGCTGCTGGAGCAGGACGGGAAGATTCACGGCAGCATACCACTGGTCGGTGAGTGGAGTCAGACTGATGATTATAAAGGTGGTTGAGGAGAATAAGCTCAAGCAGCAGAAGAGCTGCAAGACATCCAGGTCCTCACAGCAGTTTTAAAAAGTAGAAAACATTTACTCAGAAAAGCTTTTTATCTGAGGAGGCTTTATTGATTCCCTCACCGTCAACTTTCTGAACTCCAAACTGATTCTGGGCTCATTTTTCACGATAAAGTCCTGCACCTCTGTGGAAACAGAATGAAGGAGGAGAGAGAACTCAGAAATGAGTAACATAAGTGATTAAAAAAGATAAAACAAGGACTGAATTTCCTTAATTAATGACCAAAATACTGGGAAAAAAGTGGTGACCCTACGTACTAAAATTATATTTTTAAATTGCTACAGACTCAGTGTTTTTCTCTCTACTCTGCTCATCAGCTCTCTAAAGATGTTTCACCCTGCTGGATGTGTCCTCCATTAACTCGCTCCTCTGTTCAGCGTTTCTGAGCCATGCTGCGTTTATTTTATTGATCCAGTTTGTTTTATTTTGCCCTTCAGTCTCTCTTGTCGTCTGGTCACAGCTGAGTCAGTTTTTTGTTTTTTTTTGAGAAATTTTAATTCAGACATGTGGAACGATGTGATTTCATTAAAACTCACGAGCTGAGATTTGGTTGTTTTCTCCTCTCAGAACCGCATGACACAGATGATATGTTTAAGATTCTTTTGATTCTATGGTTTCTGACTGATAAATGCTGCCATTTGAAGATTTGTTTTTGAAGATAGCATGTCTTTCATATTTCCCGACAGGTTTTGGAGTTCGGAGGTTAAATAATTTATTTTATTTTGGATGAACTGGTTTAGAATTTTGTTCTCTTTTCTCACTTTGGATTTTTCCTTCTTAGGGATAAGTGAGGAGGCCCGTTCCTTTGGTTCTGTGGATTACTGGCTGAGGCTGAGGATCCCCATGACGGAGACCGTCCAGCTGTTTAAGGAGAAGCTGAAGGCCGTGGGCTTCATCAGTCAACCTGAACAGGTACCTGAGCTGTAAAGGACATCTACAGCTCATTTATGTATGGGTTGTTCTAGGCAGGGTTGCAACTTAAGATTATTCTCATTGGTTATGGTTAATATGCAAAATCTAAAAAAAAATATTTAAAATTAATAAAAATAACATCTGAGGATATTAGGATGATTTGAGAAAGTAAATATGTCAGTCTTGCTTTAAAAATAATAATAGTTGATTATCAAAATATCTGCTCATTCATTTTCTGTCCACTAATAAAGCCCGACACTGGACCTGCCGTATCTTTAATCAGACAGTAAACTCATATTTTAATAATAAACTGTAGTTTTAATTTAAGTCTCTTTGTCTTAATTCTGCCTGAGAAAAGCCAGTCAGCTCAATCAGTCACCTCATTTCTGGAAACATACTTTTATCAGAGAGCCTTTTGCTGATTTTACTTCAGTATTGAACTGCCTTTTATTTCTTTTCAATGCCTTTTCCAACACTGTTTTGGTTTTCATACACAAAATTGTGTTTTTATTTTGCGGCTTTGTGAGACACTTTGTAACTTGGGTTTTGTAAAATGCTCCGTAAATAATAATAATATAATTATTATATGAAACGGCCCACAGCAGCTGCACAATCAAAGTTCCACTTTTGTAATCTGAGTATCTTTTGTGCTGTTTGTTTTGACGTTGCCTCTCAGCTGCAGCCTCCCAGCAGCAGCAGCGGCAGCTATAACAAGCTCTTCATCACCGTCCAACGCTGCACTGACCTTCAGTCCAGAAGCTCTCAGCTGCCGAGCCCCTACGTCGTCTACAAGTTCTCCGACTTCCCCGACTACCCGACCGCCACCGTCCACGACCGCTGCGACCCCCAGTTTAACGACCTGAAGTCCTACTCGGTCCTGATGGACGTGGACCTGGACCGGTACCTGCAGTCTGACGTCCTTCACTTCTATGTGTTTGACTACAAGGAGGAACAGATGGATACGTACCTGGGGAAGGCAAGAGTGCCGTTACTGGGACTGACCCACGATCAGAGCATCACTGGTGAGGAGGTCACTGTTTATGCATCATTAAAATGCCAGTAACAAGTGAAATGCAACATTAAACATTAATATTCAATCAGCTGTTCGTACAATCAGGCGATTATCTTCAAATCCGCGATTGGAAACAAGGTAAACAGTTAACTTAGCTCAGCATAAAGACTGGAAATAAGGAAAACTGCTAGCTTAGCTTAGCATAAAGACTGGAAACAGGGTTAAACAGTTAACTTGACTTAGCATAAATACTGGAAACAGATTAAATAGTTAATTTAGCTTAGCATAATAGCTGGAAAGAAAGAAAACTGATAGCTTAGCTTAGCATTAAGACTCGAAACAGAGTTAAACCATGATCTTCGCTTAGCATAAAACTGGATACAGGGTAAACAGTTAACTTAGCTTAGCATAAAAACCAGAGACATGAAAACTGTTGTATTAAAGACTGAGACCTGATTGACCTGTTTCCTCTCTCAGGTGCGTTTGAGCTGGTCGATCCCTCCGGTCTCCCTGCTGGTCACATAGAAGTCAACCTGAAGTGGAAATCCACCTACCTCCCTCCGCCAGGATCCATCATGGCTGCTGAAGAACCCAGATTTATTCCACAGGAGAAACCTGTTAAGGGAACATCTGGACTGAAGCAGGAACAAACGACTGTGGAGGATCAGAAGAAACACTCACTTCTGAAAGATGTCAAAGAGAAACTGCAGGAGGAAAATAAAGACCTCCATCGCTCCACATCTCAGCCTGAAGCTACTGCTGCTGCTAAGGTCAGGATGTTCATCCTTACTAATCATGAAGACTGGAAACAGCTAGTTTCGCTGAGCATAAAGACTGTAGATGGGGGAAGTGGTCAACTTAGCTTAGCATAAAGACTTAGCCAGAGCAAACAGCTAGCTTAGTTAGCTGGAAACAAGGGAAATGGCTTGATTAGCACAGTGGAAAGACTGGACTCAGAGAAAACAACTAGCTTACCTTAGCACAAAGAATGGACACAGGACAAAAAACTAGATTATCTTAACATAAAAACTGGAAAATGTATAAATTGCTTGCTTGCCTTTGCATAAACATTACTAACCTAATTTAGCCAAAAGACTGGGAACAAGGAGAACAGCTAGTTACGTTCAGCATAAAGGATGGATACATAGGCAATGGCTAGTTAAGTTTAGCATTAAGACTGGAATCAGTGGGAAAAAGCTAACTAAGCTAAGCATAAAGACTGATAGCAAGGAGAACAGCTAGCTGAGCTTAGCATAAAGACTGGAAATCAGGAAAACGGTTAACTTAGCTTAGCATAAAGACTGGAAACAATGGGGAAAAAGCTAAATAAACTAGGCATGCAGACTGAAAGCCTGGAGAAAAACTAGCTGAGCTTACCATAAAGAGTGGAAGTTGGGGAAACGGCTAACTTAGCTTAGCATAAAGACTGGATACAGAATAAACTGCCAGCTTAGTTTAGCATAATGCTGGAAACGGTGTTAAACAGCTAGTACTAGTAGTTCATCCAAAGGGAACATATTCTACTTTCCTGCTCGATTGAAATGTTTGATCTTGTTTATTTAATTGATACTAAAACAAAGGCTGTATGACGGACTGTTTCTAAAGAAGTCCTCTGATCCTTGACTTTAGTAAAATTAGAAATACTACAAAATCAAAAGGTGCAAATAAAAGTCTTGCGTTCAAACTTCAAGAAGTTTTACGACAAAATGAACATGAAGCTTTAAAAGCAAAATACTTGCTCTACTAGTGTTAAAATATGGAACCTTTAAGCAGCTCTGACACACCTCCTGCCTAAAACACCAGCTTGGCTTTATGTTCACATCCTTTAACCTGCAATAATGCTTCATGTTTCATGTTTGTTTGTGTCCATCAGGCTCCGCTGCCCAAACTCAGACTGAAGACACTAATGAAGGAAACACCGGCTGCCAAAAGAGTCACGTTTGTGGAAACCAAAGCTTCAGACGAACAGGTGAGATTTCTGAGTGAAACTTTTAGCTCCTGTGAGCTGATCCACCACGTTAGCTTCACTCCAACGTCTCGTACTAAAAACAAGCAAAGGCAGAGTTTTAGATATTTTTAGCTGATTTAAACCAGTTTCTGTGTTTTTCTTGTGTAGCTGGAAGATCGAAGCTCAGCAGCTTCCAGCAAATCTGCAGAGAAGGGAGACACATCAGCACCTGCTGTGAAGGTAGACCTGAAACCTGACGTCTGTTTTGTATTTAAAGATGCTTGTCTTCACCCAGAAATTACAAAAACACTAGTAAACATCATTTAACAGGAGGTTGTTGCTCAGCAAGTGGAGCTGAGTGAATTGGATTTTTATCTGCCACACTGAGAGAGAATTAGCCGAGCAGACTGTGGAAACTTCTCATTAATATTTGAAGTGAAATGATCTCCTGTGACGTTCCTTTGTCAAATTATTTTGTATTTGCAGGTTTCGTCTAAAGCTCCTCAAAGCGCCACCGAGGAGGACAATGATGATGAAGAGTCCCACGTTTCTGAAGGACAGCTGGTCCCAGCGAGCACTCAGTCCTACTCTGACGACTCTGACATCTCTGAGGAGATTATTGAAGGTCAGGAGACACTCGTCAATATCTATTATTCAATTTTGCCTTACAAAACTGTTTTTCTAGCCTTTATCGCTGCTCCATCAAGGTTTTTCAGCTTCTTCTATTTCCTTTTTTAGTCATTTCATTTCATTTTATGTGAGAATTCATCAAGTTACTGATTAAAATCATTAATCATGAGATTAAAAAAAAAGTCCAAATTAAGACATACAAATTCAAAATTATAAACGAAAAATTAATAATTAGAAGATTAAAAGGTCAAATTATGAGGCATGAAATGCTGAATTGTAAGATAAAACCTCTAACTTGTGAAATAAAAAGGTTAAAATTTAGGTTAAAAGCTAATAATTATAAAATAAGAACTCAAATTAGGGGTTAAAAGGTTAAAATACATTTTTAAGTTACATTTTAAAAAGGTTAAAGTTAGAATGATGAAATAAACAATAAAGTAAACAAAGTATGAGATGAACACTCAAACAATAATAAAAACCTAAAATAAACGAGACAGAAACTTACAATCACGATTAAAAGGGTCCAAATTCTAATAAAAACGTTAAATAAAGAGATAAAAAAGTTTAAATTATGAATAAAAACGGGGACAAAAAGTAAAAATTAAAGCATTAAAAGTTCAGATTATGAGAAAAAAACTTCATTAAAAAGTCAAAAGAGAGACAAAATTGTAAAATAATGAGATTTTAAATGACATATTATGAGATCACACCTTAAAAACTAAAGTGAAAAGTTAAAAATAGAAAAGAGAGAAAAGGTGAAATTATGAAATGAAAACTTAAAATGAAGGTAAAAATTAAAATACATTTGTTTTGGGGGATAAATGGTTAAAATTCTAAATTAAGATCTTTTTTTTTATTATTATTTGATAAAAACCTGAAGCACTAAAAAGATACAATCACGAGATGAAAACATAATATTTTTAGACAAAAGTCCAAATTTATGAATCATCTAAATTGTGAAAAAGTAGTTTCAGTTTCCTTATGTTGACTTTTTTGACTGGATTTAGTCAGAGTTTGTACTTTACTTTTATTTAAACCAGACAGACTTTCCCTCTTTGTCTTGTGCGTTGCTGCTGTGGAGGAGTTTCCAGACAGACTCAGCGCTCTGCCTGTTATCAGATTTGCACTGTGGAGAGAAAACCGGTATCGACTCGTTGGTTTTTAATCACAGGTCGAGCTGCAGCTCCCCGAACGTCTCCCTGTTGTTTAGGCTCCGACCTAAAGCTGCTAATGTTATTGTTTTGCCGCAATGTTTCCTGAGCCGAGCCGCCGTAAATATTTAATGCTGCTGCCGATAATCCTTAGATCAGACTCCATAAATGTTAATGACGCCAAACATCTTGTTGTTTCTCAGCATCGGCAGCGAACTCAGCGCAGGAGACGGTGTGTTTAAATGTTCATCGTCTGTTTTTATTTCTTTCTCAACAAGCAGAATCACATTTTTTCATCTCCTTCATTCTGCCTTTTGCTGTTTGTTTGTGCTCGTCTCCTGCTTCCCGTCCGGATCCGTCCAGATGTGGAGGAGGCGCCGGCAGCTGCAGAGGATCAGAGCCAGTCGACCCAGTCCGACAGCGACGACTGCATCGTTCACGGACAGGCCACAGGGAGGAAGGTCAGTGGATGCCTCGCTCTGTTTACCTTCCAGCAGACATCAGTGAGCGCTGTGTTGCTCGGTTACAGGCAGACTTGATGTCCAGCTGTGGAAAAAAAAACACATCTCAGCTCATGTTTTCACTGTGGAGTGATTTGTGAAGGTGTTTTGTTTTTGTTCGATTTTATTGTTTCTCAATGCTGACTGAGTCTGTGTGTTAAAAACACAAACTTCCACATGAAGTCTGTTTTTTTGGTTTTTTTTGTGATTCTACACAGAAGACGGCATCAAGTCAAACCAGTCAACAGTTAAATCTGGAGAGACCGATGGTGGACGGTGGGCTGCAGCTAACAGCTAGCTTCTCCATCAGTTTATCATTAGACATAAAGTCCGGTGAAGATGCTGCTGTACTTCATCTGGTCTGAATTTAATCCGCAATGTTTGATTCCAAATTAAAGCAGTTTAACAGTTTGAGAAATTTCCCTGATTGTGAGAATCTCTCGGTGTCTGTTTACCTTCGTTTGCTTTGATGACAACAGCACTCAAGCTGCACAGACTCCACCAATTCAGACAGGATAAGCCCTGAAATGACCAAACAGCCAAAATAGAAGGCAAAACAGCCACAAAAACACATAAAATGATCAAAATAGAAGCCAGAACAGCCACAAAAAAGATGTAAAATGATCAAATTAGAAGCCAGAACAGCCACAAAAAGATAGGACTTACAATGAACGCAAAAAGATGTAAAATGACAAAATGTGACACAAACGTACCACAAAAATATGTAATAAGACCAAAACTGGATGTAAGATGACCATAAAAAGGAGTAAAACGATCATAATTGAATGCAAAAAGACCACAAACAGATGTAAAACGACCAAAATGTGATTGGAAACGAACACAAAAAGATGTAAAATGATCACAATGTGGAACGAAAGTACTACAAAAGGATGTAAAAAGACAAAAATGCAGTGGAAAATGACCACATATTACTAAAACGGGATGCAAGATGAACAAAATGTGAATCAAAACATAAAGATGTAAAGCGACCAAAATGTGATGGAAAATGTGACACAAACCTACCACAAGAATATGTAAAAAGACCACAATTTAATGCAAAGTGACCACAACAAAAAGCAAAAGAATCCTAACTGGATGCAAAATGACCACAGTGTGATTAGAAAGGAACACAAAACGATGTAAAAATAACCAAAATATGATGCAAAAAGACTACAAAGAGATGGAAAATGACCAAAATGGGATGCGAAACCACCAAATGTGATGGAAAATGACCAAAATGGGATGCAAAACCACCGCAAAAAGATGCAAAGTGACCATAATGTGAATCAAAACATGAATATAAAGAAGTAAAACAACCAAAATGTGATGAAAAATGACCACAAAAGATGTAAAACAACCCAAATATAACACAAAACGCCTAAAAATAATGAAACTGTGACGCAAAACCACCACAATGAGCTACAAAATGAAGAAATAGAAACACATAATGACCAAAATGTTACAGGAAATGAACTAAACAGTGATTTTCGTCTCATCAGACGTCATCAAATAAAAATAGGTTCAGAAACAGCAGCAACTGTAGCTGAACCATCTGAGTGTGTCTGTTTGTGTCGTCTTGTGTTTTGGCTGTTTGTTTGTGTGTTTGTTTACTGAAACGCCTTCATCTTAACACTGGAATCTTTTTCGTCAGTTCAGCTCCAGTCGAAGTAACGACACTGAAAACACAAGAACCACAGTGACAGATGTAGAAGCTGCTTAGATGTAATAAATCAACTGGAGGATAACTTGCGGTGCTGTTCTGGTTTCAGCCGTCGGAGCGTCTGCGGCTGGAGATCGTCTCTCTGAGCCTGAAGCCGGACTCTCGGCCGGCTCAGGACGGCGGCGTGGTGCGTCTGTTTGTCGAATACTCCTTCCTGGATCTGCCCACCGAGGAAACCCCCGTGTCTCTGCCCAAACCCCCGCCGGGCCGCAGCATCAACTACAACTACAGCAAAGGTACAGAAAGTCAGTTGAGATGCTCCAGATGGATGAAATAACGGCTGTTCTTGGCAAATCCTGCACCTTCAATTCCCTGATGCACCATAAAGAAGCAGCTGCTGTTCTATGAAAAGGTGTAAAAACATCTCAAGTTTTACTGACGTACGTTAAGTGTCACATCAGCCGACTGTAGCTGTGACCACACAGTGGGTCGTTCTGCTTTATGCATTACGCTCAGCTGGTTCACAAACAGGAATCTGCCTCCTCCCTGATGTAGAAGAGTTTCTAAACCAACGCCGACACTCTGTCTTCTCAGTTTATACAGGTCTGTTTGTTTAACTGTAGCTAAAGCACAGAAAGCAACACTTCAGGTCTAGAAATGTGGATTTTATTTTCACAACAGGTGCTTTATGTCGACAGTTTTTTAGAAGATGCTCCGTGTTTACTGGTATAAAGACAATGTAGTGGCATGTTTGACCTTTTTTGACAGTTTAGGATCACAACTGGCTTTATTAGAATCAGAAAGACGTCATCGATCCCTGAGGGGAACCTGCTTATGTTACAGTTGCTCCCATTCAAAGTCTTAGACATGTTGTGTTTTTCTTTTCTATCAAAGTACTGACACACAGCAGAAGTTTAAAGACTGAGAACTACCATCTACAGCTCTAGATGTAAAAGAGCGTGTTTAAAGTGAACCAGTTTAGTGCAAGTGTTTCACCAAACTAAGGTTTAGAACAAAATATAGTTGTTAACGATACGTGAGTGCAGATGTTTTCAAATATCTCCTCATTTTTCTGTAGCGGAACCACAGCGCCGAACACTTTTGGGTTTTATTTCCAACAAAGGTGCTTCAGATTTATGTCTTTTTACTAGACGTGAGCTGATTTTAACATTAGGTCCTCGCTGTTTTGTGTTCTTTAAAGACAGATTTCTGGAGTATTTTGCCTTTTTTGACTCTTCAGAATCAGAATCAGCTTTATTAGAATCAGAATCAGAAATATGGGAGTTAGAGTTGCTCCCATTCAAAGTCTTAGGAATACAGGCAGTACAAAAATATGTCAAATCAAGTTTATTGTCATCTTGCTGTACATACAACAGCAGTACAAACAAGATGAGAGCGTTTCTTCAGGATACAATAAGTAAAAGCAATTAATATTTGGATAAACACAAGTAAAAACATATGTTCTAGAAATACAAACATAGAAAAAGCATAAAATGTAAATTATTGGCCAACTATGTGAACACGTCATGTCAGGAATTTGACTCCAGTGTTTTTCTTTTCTATCAAAGTATGAATACACACCCAGGAACAGACGCATTTAAACAACAGCAGCAGGTTAAAGACTGAAAACTGCCATCGACAGCTTTAGATTTATTCTGAAGAGCATGTTTAAAGTGGAACCAAGTTCATGCAAAAGTTTAACCAAACTAAGGTTTAGTGCAAAATATAGTTATTAACAATAAGTTTTTAAATATCACCTCATTTTTCTGTAGCAGAACCACAACACTTAACACTTCTTGGGCGTATTTTGCCTTTTTGGACGGTTCAGCATCAGTTTTATTGTTTTCTTGGCCAACTATGTGAACGCATCATGTCAGGAATTTGACTCTGACGTTTTCTATCAAAGTGCTAAAACACACCCAGAAACACATGCATTTACTCAACAGCAGCAGGTTAAAGAAGGACAATGAGTGTTTATCTACCACGTACAGCTACAGAGATGTGTTGTTTTAATTACGCATTATTAATGAAACAGAAACTAAAAACCAAAATCAATCAACTTTAGTGGTTTAGTTTGTACACGCACACAAGGAATTAGGCTCTAGTGAATCTTAGCGCTCTGTGTAGGAAATAAAAGAAATAAACTAGAGCAATAACAATAAGATAAATAAAATAAATTAAAATAATCATCTAGGGAATCTTTGGGTTCCATCTAATCACGGACAGCCAGATTGAAAAACAGCTTGACTGAACAAAACACTCGACTACGACCGGCAACTCCTACGACTATTTATTTATTAGGCATTAAGAGATTATTGACTAATTTCGTTGCAAATTTGAAATGACAGCAAAAAAAATATTATATTCTAAAAGAGCTTGTTTTAAATGGACAGAGTTTAGTGCAAAAAAATAAAATAAACCAAAGTTTAGTGCAAAATATAATTATTACAGTAAAAACAGAGTTACTGACACCTTTATGTACATGATGTAGTATTTAGTGTATAAAGTTGGGATTCACAATGAGTCGATTTAAACGTTTGGATTTGCAGTGATGTTACCTGAATGTTTCCTGACTCTGGACGTGTCTAAGTCCTGGATGGTGGCGACGCAGACAGTGAAACATGAGGGTTAAAGTGAGGCTGTAACGTTTGTGATTTTGATCCAGTTTGTGGTGGACATGAGTCGTTTTCACTCCTTTATTAGTACCGGTTCCCCTCTCTTCTGTACCAGCCTGATAAATCAATGTTCACTTCCCTTTCCCTCAGCTTCAGTGTGATTTAAACGTGTTGAGGACTGTTGTGTTTGTTTGTTGTCCACAGTGATCCATGTGGACGCTGAGAACAACTCGACGAGGCGACGCCTGCTGAGGAAGGTCCTGCAGGGTCAGAACCCTCAGATGGAGAGGTGAGGAGGGAGAGATGTGGCTTCGTCTGTGTTGAAACAGAAACCGAGACAAAGGGATGAGTTTGTTATTACTGCTGTTGATACAACGGATACCAGTAAAGTCTCACCTGGTAGCGGTTACTTCAGGCTAACAGAGCAGACTCCTGTTTAAATGAATGAGTTAACATTACTTCCTTTTCTCTCTTTGTTAAATTTCCTCTCTGTTGTTCTGCAGGACATTTTCTTTGGCTACGTTTTTACTCTGCTGTATTTATAGTTTTGAGTCTGACTTTTAAAACCGACAAAACCAACATTCAGTCAGAGGTTTAGCCGCCACCTCCAAATGAAACTTCTGCTTGTTCCCAGAATCCGGTTCACGGTGGTGAGCGACCCTCCAGAGGAGGAGGAGCAGGAGAAGGAGTGTGAGGACGTGGGCGTGGCCTTTCTGAGGATCCCGGAGATCCTGGAGAAGCAGCGAGACCTGACGGAGGAAAGTCTGGACGGTCAGAACGAACACAAACACACACGTCCATCCAGAACAAACAGAACAAACAAGTCATTTTCTCTCAGTGTAAACACTCTCCATCACCTGATTTCTCTCTTAAGGGGATCACACATTTCTTTTACAAAAAAGGATAAATCTACACAATTTCCTCCAATAACAAATATTGTATCTTGTCTAGAACAAAACTCACTCATTTATTGGGTCATTTTAAGGTTTTTAAACTATTTCTTAAGAACCTTCCAGCTAGTTTAAATGAAACTTGTCAAGTCATTTTTTTTCTCTTCTGTTTGATTCATTTTGCTTGAAACAATCAGATCTGCTGCCTTTTATTATTTAGTTTCGTATTTAAACAGGAAGCAGCTTGTTTGAAGTGAAGCGTTTGAAGATTCTGTCTTGAATTTCTGATTTTCTACTTTTTCTTTTGACTCAAGCTGAAGTCACAGACAAATATTGTTGGTTTTGTTTCATTTTTAAATGCAGCAGCTTGTGAGTAATATTATGGTAATAGAGTTATGATCAATTAAAGATTTGAAAATGAGTTAGAAGTCTAATTAGTCAGCTCAAATTCAAAACATTTTTTTAATATTATTAGCTTATACCTCATGTTTTATTTCATATATTTTTTCTACCTTAAACTCAGAATTTTTACCTCCAAATGTCCTTTTTATATCATAATTTTGTCTTTTTATTATTTAATTTTAATTTAATTATTTTCCCTTTGTATCTCTTAATTGTTTATTTTTATTGCGTAATTTTTATCTCATAATTTTCTATGTTGAAGTTTTCTTTCTTTATTCCAGAATTTTTATTTTGTGGTGGTGATGAGTTTCCTCTGCAGGATGTAACAGCAGCTCGATCTCTGTGTGTCTCTGTGTGTGTGTGTGTGTGTCTTTGTGTGTGTCTTTGTGTGTCTTTGTGCGCTGCAGTGTTGGACGTGGAGGACAGCAGCGAGCCGGTCGGCAGCCTGACGGTGTCCGTGGAGGGTCTGGAGGCTCTGCGCTCCATCATGGAGGACGACGACCAGGACTGAAGCTCCGCCTCCTCGCCGCTTACATCATCACGAGGCAACAACACGACTCAGCCGACAGACAGACAGACGCTGACTCACAAACGACACACGACGCAGATTTCGCCTCACGTATCAAACACTGACTCTGTTTGTATTTTGTCTATTTTTACTGTTAAGTTATTGTTGGAACAGTTTCGGCTCAGAGACTCGTTTGTTGTTTGCTAGAATAAAACTGTTCAGGATGCTGGTTCAGGCTTGAAGGTTTTCACCGGTTGTTGGTTGATTGTCGTGAATCAGGGCTTCTGCAGGTTTTTAATTCAGTTCCCACATAAACAAAGCTGTAAACAGTTTGAGTACAAAGTCTACTGAAGGTTTCAACAGTGAACGTTATTTAAGAATATCACCAGAATGACACGTCTACCCGTCAGAAATAACAGATTCTAATCTTTCCGACGCTCATTGACCTGAACACGTGTGACGTACGTTTCCTTGAGGAACAATAACCAAATCTCAGCTTAAAATTGCGATCGTCCTCCTAAATCACTTTATTCTACGTGCTTAATTTAAAGATTCTCCAAAAGTTTAGATTTTGCGGCTGATTTAGTAAAAAACGAAACATTCGGAGCTCCTCAGAGCAGCTGATTCTCCATGACTGACTCAGCTGTGACCAAAAATCAAACCTACTGGATTAATAAATAAATGCAGCACGGCTCAGAAACCGTGAACAGAGGAGCAGGTTGTTGGAGATCCAGCCAGCTGATGGTGGAACATCTTTAGAGTTGATGAGCAGAGTAGAGTTTGTAGAAGTTGTAAAAGTGTAAAAAATAGTTAAATAGCTTGATCATTTTTCCAGGACCTGTAGCCCTCGAGGGCACTTGTGAATGTTGGACATGTCGATTCCAGCTTTTTAAAATTTTTGTAACATAAATAATCAAACAGATGTTTATCTTTTTATAATTCATAGCATTAGAACTGTGCATTAGAACTGTGTCATTCTGCACAGGAGACATTGCTGAGTTCTCTCTCGTTCTACTCATGGTTGTTTCCACAGAGGTGCAGGACTTTATATTGCAGTTAAAAATGATCCCACAGTAAGTAAAACTGTGACAGGAGCAAAAAAACACCTAAACTCTGGAGTTCAGAGGGTTGAACATGTCCACGTGTCTGATGCTTCGGTTTATGTTCAAAAGCCAGCAGAACTAAAGACGGTCACATCCGCCTCAGCCTTGTTTAATGTTAGCATGCTAAGATTAAGACATAGTAAAATGCTACCTGCTAACATTAGCGTGTTAGCACCGTGGACATGTTAGCTTTAAGCTTAGCATGCTGCTGATTCTGGTAGAGATTCCTTCAGGCGTCGAGGTTGCATTTAGTTGTTTCAGCAGCGTGTCGCTCCGTTTTAGTTCAGATTTATTTCCACACTGAAACTGTGAAAGCAGAAAACTTCAAATTGTCGCCTAATTTAGCCCGTTTTCGTCGTCTTTTCATCGGCCAATCAGTTCTCCGTTTGAAGTCAGGATAAGACAGTAAAGGTTCATGTTTGCAGGTGAACAGCCTGCATGTGGAAAACAGTGGATGTAAATCAGATTTATTGAAGATGCTCATCTGTGTCAAAGAGAAACCACTGAATGATGATTTTATTTATTTTGTAGAGTTTGGTACAAAGACTTGAAGTCACAGGTTTGTTGTTAAACTGCACAGCAGTGATCCGTATTCAACGTAACTCAAAGTGTTGACACGCTGCAGTTATTTATCGTGTTTCAGGTTTTCAGGTTCAGGTGAGAAACACTGAAGCAGGTGAGTCGACTCTGGAGACGAGTTCTCTGTTTAACATGACAGAAACATGTTTGTAACGTTGGTTGTTGTTTAAAGGAGACAAAAACACGAATGTGCCTTAAATGTGTATTTCCTGTACGACGCTTTGTATTGTGCTCTAATAAAGAATAGTTTTTTATTTACACTGGTTCACATGTTTGGTTCATAAATACCGTTTAAAGTCGGTTGTTAATAATGATTCAGTTTGTCTCCATCAGTGGAGGAAAACTAAAAGAAGAGACGTCACATCATGATTTTAACAAGTATTTGTTCATTTTTAAATCATTTTGAACGGTAAGTCAAAATCCTTCCATTGTTGCAGCTTTGACTGAAATAAAACATGAAATTTAAATGTTTGATTAGTTAAAAAGTCTAAATTATTAGTTAAAAAATAAGGTTAAAGTCAGAATAACTTCACCTCAGTGTTTCCTCTTATTTAATAGTTTTCAGTTTTATCTAATTATCACATAATTATCTCCTAATTTTGCCTTTATACCTCTTAATTTTGACTTTTTCTCTCATGATTTTCATTTAATTATTTTTGTCTGTATCTCTGAATGTTTCCTTTTAATGTCAACCTCTATTTCCTTTTTTTTTTGTCTATATTTTTTTGTTTTGTCTTGTCATTTTGATTTTCTTCTATATCTCCTTTTTTTAAAATCTCAGAATCTTTATCTCATCTTTTGCCTCATTATTCTTTACATTATTCTTTTTACCTCATAGTCTTCATATTCTAATTTTACCTTTTTATCTTTTAATTTTATTACATCATTGTTGTTGTTGTTTTTTTCTTATAGTTTATAATTTTTAAACAATATATTATTATGTTTTTTTAGTTGACAAAATGAGCCTCCGTACAGTCAGATGGTGAGAATTTAAATGCTGGATGAACATTAAAATCAGCATCAACAGAAGGTTTATTAAACATGATGTAATCTAGAAATAGCAGAAGGTTTCTGTGTTTTTTTCCTGTGTTTACATCCAGAGCTGAAGGTTGCGACCTGATCGATGCTCCTCCTGAACATTACAACTCATTAAACTGTGACTTTGTTTGTCTGATCAGCAGAAGGTTTGTGTTTCTGCTGCAGACTGAGCTTCACCGTCACTCGCTGTCTGTCTTCATTGTGTTTGTCTGCCGCCTCGGTGTCCCGGTGGGCCTCGGAGACGGAGTCTGGGCGGTGGAGGTCTGATGTCAGATGCAGCTGACGAGCCTCGGAGCAACAGGAGGACGAGACTGAACAGCCTGCAGCAGATTCACAGCAGCTGAGGACGGACGGAGCGTCTCTGCAGCAGGTGAAGCTCTGATCACAGCCTCTGTACGCTGTGCTGCTGGTCGGGATCTCTGCAGGTCTGGAAACGCCTTAAACTTTATTTGCAAAACTGTTTTTCTTCCCTGCTGTGGACTTTAACATCAGTCTGGAATGTTTGTATTTGTGGTTTTCAGCTCACAGGAGACATTTTTTACAAATATTTTACAGTTTCACTTAAATTTCTGACTTGAAGGTTGTTTTTTGAGTTAAGAAGATGCCTCATGAAATTCACTGATGGGTCACAAATAAAGATAAGACAAGCTTTTATTAATCCCACTGTGGGGAGATTTGCAAAGCAGCAAAGATGGTGCAAACATTTGAGGAATGAAGTATAATATTAAAAATAAACCGAAAACAAGATTATTGCACGATTGTCTGAACAATAGAAATACTGATATTATTATTGCTCAGACTGAGGAAATGGCATGTGTTCTAGAAAAAATAGATATTGCACAGAGTTTTTAAAGTGCAAAATACTCATGAACAACATGTTTCAGACTTCTCTTCAGTGGAAAAAGTCTGAATTTATCTTAAATTTGTCTTAAATTTATCTTAAATTCTCATCATCTCATTAGTTTTTCTAAAAAACATTCGGTAGTTTTTACAAAAGCACAGCTGCTGCTGCATGTAGGGCAACAAAATGACTTAATTGTTCTTGAAGATAAATAAATGAACTACATTTTAGTTTTGCAGTAGTGTTACTAATCAGAA
>NW_007579330.1:5423-17915 GCF_000690725.1 Stegastes partitus | reverse complement strand
GTTACATTCAGCTTAGAAGGGCTGACGTACGTAAAATAAATTATGTATGTGATTAATAAATAATTCTTGGCTGTGATGGTGAATTAGGTGTTAAATTTTGCTCTTTGTGATGTTAAATGATCTAAATTGAATCTGAGCTGCAACAACAAGCAGATCGACACAAATCATCAGCAGCTGCTTTGATTATCGATTATTTGTTACTTTTCTCATCATTTTTATCTCATAATGTTTCCTTTTTCATAGTTTTTATCTCATACTTTTTCCCCTTTAATTTACTAATTTTTATATCAGATTTTTTCATTTTTGTATCGTAATTTTCAACCATTAACTTTGATTTTTTTTTCATAATTTTGTCTTTATTTAACTTAACTTAATTTTTCCTTCAGGTCTCAGTTTTATCTTTTATTTTTATCAAATATTTTTTCCCTTTAATTTCATAATTTTTATCAAATAATTTTCCTATGATTTTATCTCATATTTTTTCTTGGCTGTACAAGATAGTTAGTTTTGGTTTTTTTTGCTTAATGAATGACTTTTTACTAAACTTTTTACACAACATTCTCGGTGCTCATGCAGGAGTTTGAAGTGATTCTTGATGCTAATTGTTACGTATTTAACATGGTAAGGAGTTAAATACTTAAAATAATTAGAATTATGAATGGATGTGAGCAGTTTGGATGTTTTCTCGTGTTTATTTACATCTTTTGCTGCTTCCTGGTGTTTCATAAAACAAACGATCAGTTGATGAACTCAGAGAATAATCAACAAATTAACTGTAATGATCAGATCTGTTAAACTACAGTCAGATTAAGTTGAGTTCAATTAAACTTAAACTGAATTGTTCCTCTGAAACTTTTCAACAAACAGCAGCAGCGACTCAGAAACAGGAAACTTTAACAGAAACTATTCTTTTTGTCGGCCTCCGTTCTGGCGGTGACGTTGAACCTGAATCGTTTCTCGTCTCGGGACTTACAGCATCTTGATCTGCGACTGACATCGCCATGGCAACGTCCTAAATGATCAATAGCCGTGGTCGTGTAGGAAAACAGCAGGACGTCCAGGAGTTCAGCTGTTCATGAAGGCTGGACGTCGGACCTGAACCACGCAGCAGCTTCACTCCGTGTGACACTGATTACTATTGATTATCGATTAGTGCGTCACCGATTCAGTAAATCTGCTGCTTTACTGACTCTCAAACATGTTTAACGGTACATCTAGTGTTGCAGCAGCAGTTTAAATTTAAACAAAACACACATAAAACACCCTTCCAATAATATATAGTAGAATAAATCAAATAAAATAGGACAGACTGAGAGCTGAAACTGCTTTTATCCAGTAATTATTCAGTGTAACTCGTGTTATTTTACACAAAAACAGAAGAAAAACGGCACATGAGCGTGTAAAATTGTACAAATCTTTAGTTATAATCAGTCAAAATGTTTCTGAAAAAAAATGTCACTACTTAATACATAATAAAGCTGTAATACAGGCTGCTTACGTGTAAATGTACTGTATTTAAATTCTGTTGTGTGCATGAAAATCACTACATAAACATGTGTTATTGTGGAAAAAACATTCTCTGTGTTTTTAGCAGTAAATAGATAGAGGATTAAAGGGTCAGTTCACCCAAATTAAAGGTTCGATCATTGAGTTATAAGCGTCTGAAGCAGAGAACATGTTGACGTGGGGCGTTGACGTACAGATTTAACAACACAGAGTTAGAAAATGAACAATAAGCGTAAAGTCATCAGAGTTTGTTTATTTAAACCCAAAGTTTCAAGTCATTTTATCTAAATGCCAACAGACTACACTGATTCTGTGCAGGATTTTACAGATCTGAGCTTCTGCTTGCACAAAAACAGAACACAAATTGTCCTTTTCAGAAACCACAGAGGCAGAAAACCAAACCAAAGTTGTGTCAATACCAGCAGAGAAAGACGGGAAACATTATTCCAGTAATCGGAGGTGAACCGACCCTTTGACTTTAAGCTCTCGGTGGAACATCTGGGCTTCGACCCACGACTGAAAACACAAACACGTTCTCAGGATGAAGTAGGTTTATCTTGGACGATGACTTGGGCTTTAAGACGAGTTGACGTGGGAAATCATTGTTCCGAAGAAACTGTAGAGAAAAATAACTGCAGCTGTGTTTCTACTGAACAAAGAGGTAAACATCTGTATTCAGACAGATGTTCAGTGAGTCATGAGGGCAGCTTCAATCATCCTTTTGAATCAATGACATTAAACTTGTATCTCATCTGTTATATATCAGCCTTGTTCTAATTTTATCTTGTATTTTACGTGTTTTTTGTTGTTATATTACCGCATGTTTCTGTTCTTAATGTCCTTTATGCTGCAGTAGATGATGTATTCAGGTTCTTTTGCTTACTTTAACTACTTAGTAAAAGTAGAGCAACACTTTATTTTGATCAGCTTGTATTTTCCAATTAATTTCCCCAAAAGTTTTCTAACAAAGTCCTGTATAGTTTGGTGAAAATTACAAAGGAAATTTGGGAAGTGTTAGCCCAATTATTAATTTTAAGTTAAAAAAAAAAGAAACGTGTGTCAACACTTAAGGAATTAAGGATTTAAGATTTTTCAGAATTGTGTAAAAACAAAAGAAAATACTGATAAATGATTCGTATAACCTACCTCCTTCATGGAACAGTGTTGTTAGATAGTTGGCGACTTTGGAGGGAAGTTTAATTACCATAATTCTTCAAATCTTCAAATGAATACATGACAAATTTGAGAAAAAGATGTTTTTTTTAAGAATAAACGTTCTCATCTAAAAAGAATCATTTTAGGTTGATTAAGCACTAAAGATATAAGTTAAAACATATTTGTACCTTTCCTCCGGAATCAGTGCTCTACTTTTATTTACTGTTGGCTAGGTAAGTGTGAAGTGTCGTATTTATAATCTCCGTGTGTTTAGGATGCAAAAATATTAACTGTAAAGTCAAATAAGTTTAGTGGAGTAAGAAGAAATGAAAAGTAAAAGTATAAAGTGGCATGAAAATAACAATGCAAGTACTTTGAGTTGTTTTTATGTTCTATGTAAAGCTCTTTGGATTGCCTTGTTGCTGAAAGGTGATATATAGATAAACTCCTTAAAAGATTTTAACATACGTTTTGTTGTAATTTCAGCAGGAAACTATAAAAATCCAGGAAGTAATCTCTTCAAACGGCTTTTACAAAAACATCAAACTGAACATCATCAGTATAGAAATGATAAAAGACGAACTGACTGAAACTGTATAATATATGAATAAACCAGGGCCCAGGATGGATCTCTGAGGAACTCCAAAACAAACATTGTTGTTTGCCAGGTAAAAGAAAAAATGTTCCCAGCAGTACTTCTGATGTTTAATCTCCTCCAGCTGCAGCAGCAGAGCCTCATCATGAGTCTGGACGAGGACGCCCGATGGCTGGAGTGGGTCACCAAACAGTTCGAGACCATCGCCGGAGACGACAAAGAGATCGACATCGACGAGTTTAAGAAGGCTCTCAAGGTCAAAGAGGTGAGAAGATTTTTAAACACAAAGTCAAGACATGCTTTGATCTTCAGATAAAAATGAACAACTAATAGCCTCAGTAATCAAAACCTCATCCAAAAATGTACTCAAAGAATAAATAGATAAGTTCTCAATT
Source organism: Stegastes partitus (assembly GCF_000690725.1). NCBI lineage: Eukaryota > Metazoa > Chordata > Actinopteri > Pomacentridae > Stegastes > Stegastes partitus. The sequence goes on along the minus strand of NW_007579330.1, from coordinate 14,264 downwards.
CAAAATACAAAATATACCATCAAATCGACGGTGATAGAATTTATTCCTTCCGTTAAGTAGGGCTGACAGATATAGTATATGAGCTACATGGTGTCAGACTTTTACCACAAAAGTCTTATTTCAGTAGCAGTCTAAAAATTAGCAACAGCTTCTCATTCAAGGTTTTTTTTGTTTTTTTTGTTTTGTTTTTTTATGTTTTACTGTTTCTACAGTGTAAAAATACGTCAGAACTGACTGAAATAACACATATGTATTTACTGTATGTAGTAAACAAAAAGAATAAACAAACCAAAATTTGTTCTGATTTTGATAAATACTTTAGATTCCGAAAAGTAGCCTTTGTTTTCTTTAACAATAGCTTAGCTTAGCATAGTTCTCCTCACAAGAAAATAGTTAAAACATTTCTGAAGAAATTTTGAGTGTTTCAGTGCTTCTTCTGCCATTATACTGTTAGTGCCTGTTGGTTCTGGTAGGTCCAGTTTGCTGCTGTTAGCTCCTAATTACTTATGTTAACACCTGTTAGCTACAGAAAGCTCCAGATATCGCCTGTTAGCGTTTAATTGCTCCTCTTAGCTAATATTAGCTACAGAAAGCTCCAGTGAGCTTTTGTTAGCTTCAGATATCTCCTGTTAGCTCATAATTACTTGTGTTTGCATCTGTTAGCTACAGAAAGCTTCGGTTAGCTTTGGTTAGCTTCCAATATTTCCTGTTAGCTCCTTATTGCTGCTGTTAGCTCATGTTAGTTACAACTAAGTTAGTTACAGCTTCTTGGAGCTGTTAGCTCCAAGAAGCTCCTGTGTGCTTCTAATGGCTCCTGTTAGTACCTAAGAGTGTCTGTTAGCTTCATTTAGCTGCAGCCTGCTCTGGTTAGCTCCTGTTTGTATCATTTAGTTCCACGTAGCTGTTAGCTCTCATTAGCTTCTTTTAACTCCAGCTAGCATTTGTTAGCGTGCTTGTTGCACCTGATGCATACATGTACAAAACGTCTCCGTAATCCAATAAAAAGTTCCTTCATTACGTTTCAGGCTGCTGTGTTTCTGTCTGGTTTCTCTGTGGATGCTTTAAGCTTTTACAAAAACATAAAACTGAACATCATCAGTATAGAAGCGATAAAAGACCAACTGACTGATACTGTATAATATATGAATAAACCAGGACTGAGGATGGATCCCTGAGGAACTCCGAAACAAACATTGTTTTTTTGTTTTAACTTGTGCTGCTGATGAGGCCTGACATAAATTAGTTAATTTAACACATGTTCTGCTCAGTCTTTCTTCGCCGAGCGTTTCTTCGCTCTGTTCGACTCGGACGGCAGCAGCTCCATCAGTCTGGACGAGCTGCTGGAGGCTCTGGAGCTCCTGATCCACGGCAGCGAAACCGACAAGCTGCGGTTCCTGTTCCAGGTCTACGATGTGGACGGTCGGTACCACAGAATCACAACATCTTTGACCTGCACTGAACTCGTTACACAACTGAACTGTACAGACAATATGTTCCTGTTTTATCAAACTAAACATTGTGTTATCAAACTAAATGTCCTCAACATAAATACAATATTTCCTTCTAAAATGAAATAACTCGTTAAAAGGGAAAGAGACTTCACTTCTTTGAATCTCCTCCTAAGATTTGTACCCCGACACCATGAAGTCATCGTGTTCTTTATCAGACTTCCTGTTATGTTTGGGTTCCTCCTTCACTTTAATCTCGGTTGCTTGTCTTTGCAGGCAGCGGCTCCATCGATCCAGACGAGCTGAGGACGGTCCTGAAGTCCTGCCTGAGAGAGAGCGCCATCTCCCTGCCGGAGGAGAAGCTGGACGACCTGACGCTGGCGCTGTTCGAGTCAGCCGACAAAGACAACAGCGGCTCCATCACCTTCGAGGAGCTCAAGGCCGAGCTGGAGAACTTCCCAGAGGTGATGGAGAACCTCACCATCAGGTAGATCCACCCGCCTCTCCTCTGTCACCGTCTGCATGTTTTATTCTGAAAAAACTTGAGGGTCATTCTGCCTCAGTTCACCAAAACGCCTCACCATTTTTTTTATAGTGGTGAATACTGATTGAGTTGACCATGTGTGCAATCTGGGCTCAGAGCTAACATTAGTTTTTGAGTTAAAAAGTCTTTATAAAGTGGGGTCATGTTGAATTTGCATACGAATGCACAGAAAAAATCTGACGATGAGATGGTGACGGGTGAGATGGTCAGGTGTGAACTTTGTGAATATTTGGTGACTTGAGGTGGATTGACCCAGGAGGCAGGTGATCATAAAGGAAACCTGACTGAATCCAGAAGGTTGGTTCCAGCACAGACACCCTGTTTAAAGCGTCTCCTCCTCAGCGCTGCCAACTGGCTGAAGCCTCCCGAAGTGGACCCGAAGAAGCGCCAGACCCCTCGGTACCTGACCCGGGTCTACTGGCAGAACAACAGCCGGAAGCTGCTGTTCCTGTGCGTCTACGCCCTCCTCAATCTGCTGCTGTTCGTCGGCGCCATGCTGCAGAACAGCCACGGCGGCGCCTGGTTCATGGTGGCCAAAGGCTGCGGACAGTGTCTCAACTTCAACTGCACCTTCGTCATGGTACGACTGCAGCCGCACACCAAATACTCTGACTGATTACTGCAGTACTTCTACATTAAAAAGCTGTAGTTACTTTACAGATCAAAATTTTACAAGAAAAACGTCTAAGTAGATTATAAAATCTAGCACTGTGTTGTGGATGAAACTTTCCAGCAGGATTTAAAATTGTTAAAATAAAATGCAGCTAAGCTAAGCTAAGCTAAGCTAAGCTAACCCCTTTTATAGATCAAATTATCCAACAGTGTATAAAATAGTGTAAATAATTAGTAGAGCTGCAATAATTCATCAATTCAGAGCAGTTGATGATAAAAAAAAGAAAAAAAATCTGCAACTGTTTTATCAACATATTATTTCTAGTAAGATAATCGGGATATAGCACTACAGCTAATTATTTTTCATTCTCAGCTATTCTGATGATTAAAAAAAAAAAAATAGTTATTAGTTGTTTTGTATAAAAAAAAATGGCCGAAAATGTTGATTGGTGTTTCCCAAAGCCCAAGACGACAAATGTCTTGTTTTGTCAAGAACAAGTGCATTTGGGAACCTTTAATTTTATTATTTTAGGTAAATTTTTCCAATAATCCTTTCACGTAGCTGATATTTTTTATGCGTGGACTACTACATGTCTCTGTATTTCTATAATCATAGTGCTTCCTGATAAAAACAAACCAAACTAAGAAATAAAGGTAAATACGCTTACTTATGTACATTATATATGGATTTACTGTGCACAGTAAAACATTATACAAAAGGACATTTGTTTTTGCCTTTTAATAAGTGAGTAAATAGTTTTCATTGTGAATTAAACTTAGCACTATAAGGACTGTAATGTGTTCCAGTGTCCAGCAGGGGGCAGCACCAACCTGCTGCTCCTGAGCCTAAAGCTGCTCAGGTGGAGGTGAAGCTCCTCTGAGGTGTTTGGATCAAGGCTCTTGGGTCGTGTTTTGTTCAGACTGAGGTGATTTTGTGACGTCGCACTGTTTGGTTGTGTTTCTTTGTGTGTTCAGGTGCTGATGCTGCGACGCTGTTTAACCTGGCTGAGGGCCACATGGGTGGTGAGAGTCTTGCCTCTGGACCAGAACATCCTGCTGCATCAGATCGTTGGCTACGCCATCCTCGGCTTTACTCTGGTGCACACCACCGCCCACGTCTTCAACTTTGGTACAAACACAAACACAAGTGTAAGGTAGACCCGACAATCGGACCTGAATCTGACTCAGAAATATTAAAGTGTGAGAGACCACAGAGGTCAAATGAAGAGTCTGCTGGGGACTGATTCATATCAGACCAGGAGGATTTTTTCCTCACCAGCTGTTAAGTCACAAAGCACCACTTCTGTCGCCTACCGACCTGAACAGCAGCAGGGACACATTTACAATAAACGAATGTATCATCATCTGCTCATCATGAGTTAAAAACCAGGACTTATGTTTAATAATGTGCTCCTCAGACTTCATTTAAGGAGTTTGACATGTTTTGTAAAAAAAAAAAAAAAAAAACATCACTGGAGCATAAAGAATTTTAGGATAGTTTTGACCCAGGAAATGATGACTGTATGTGAAGCATTCAACATGATGCAGCCTGTTTGAGCCACTGAGACGTATTCAGGCTGTGAAAGTGGCCTTCGAAGGAATTTAGACTCACTTATGTTCAGAAAGAAACTTGTCGTGGTTTCCTTTGATCGGATATGAATGTTCTTGTTGAACTGTTTTACATGTAAAGATGCTCTAAACTCAGTCGTCTAAAGACCCGAGACCTGACTTGGACTAGACCTCGGAAGACCTGAGACTTGACTTGGACCAATCCTATTAAGAACTGAAGCTTCACTTGGCTAGACTTCCAAAGACCTAAGCTGGACTTGAACTCTAAACACTTGATACTCAGTTAGCCTTGAGCTAACCCTTTAAGACTTGAGACCTGACTTGGACTAGTCCTTCAAAGACTTGACACTGGATTTGGACTAGTGCTCTGAAGTCTTGAGGTCTAACCTTGACCAGTCTCGTAAAGACTTTTAACTTGACTTGGACTAGCCTTCAAAATACCTGACCTGGACTACTACTCTACAGACTTGACATATGACTTGGACAAGCTCTCCAAAGACCCAAGATCTGACTCAGATAAACCTTTTAAAAATTCAACTTGGATTGACCCTCTAAACACCTCCCAGCTGACCTGGACTCGGTATACAGATGTACTGACTCGTGTCCTGTCTCAGTGTATAGACTTGTGTCCTGTATATCTCAGCCCTGACCTGGACTCGGTGAACTGATTCGTGTCCTGTCTCGTGTCTCAGTGCGCCTTACAGAGACCAGTACGTTCAGCCTGTGGGAGTACCTGCTGACCACCCGTCCAGGGATCGGCTGGGTCAAGGGGACGGCCTCTCTGACCGGAGTCGTGCTGCAGGTGGTGATCTGCCTCATGGTGCTCTGCTCCAGCACCTTCGTACGGCGCAGCGGACATTTTGAGGTGGGAGTCGGAGAAGGTGGCAGCATCTTCATCATCATCATTAATACTATTAGGATCATCATCATTTACAATTTCATTTTGCATCATCATCATCATCATCATCATCATCATCAGCAATATTTTCATCAATATCTTCATCATCATCATCATCATCATCATCATCATCATCATCATAAATATCTTCAATATCATTATTATCATCATCTTCATCATCATCTTCCTCATCAGTCATAATTTTATCTATATCTTCATCAATATCTTCATCTTTATCATTATCATCATTGGTAAAATCATCATCTTCAATATCATCATTATTAATATCATCGTCTTCATCATCATCATCTTCATTATTATATTTATCATCATCATCATTATTATCACTATCATCATGTTTATCATCCTTATCATCAATATTTTCATCCTTATCGTCATCATCACTAAAATCATCAGCATCAATATCTTCAATATCTCATCAATGTCATCATCTTCCTCATCATCATCATCATCATCAGCATCCTCATCAATATCTTCGTTGTCATCATTTTCATCATCGTCGTCTTTATCATCATCTTCTTCATCATTAATATCATCAGCATCCTCGGCAATATCTTCATCGTCACCGTGATCTTCATCATCATCATCATCATCATCATCATCATCATCATCATCATCATCATCATCATCATCATCATCATCATCATCCTCATCCTCATCATCATCATCACCACAACTGAACCACATAGAGCTGCACACGTTTGGTTTCTCTTTATTTAAAAACAAGTTAATTTAACTTAAAATTCCTTCATCTAAACGGTGCTTCAGGTCTCAGACCCCCAGGTCGACCTGCTGATCCTGAATGAAGCTGAGGACAGTTTGTGTGTTTCCTGCTGACGGCTGCTTTTCTCCTGCAGGTGTTTTACTGGTCTCACCTGTCCTTCATCTGGGTCTGGTCCCTGCTCCTGGTCCACTGTGCCAACTTCTGGAAGTGGTTCCTGGTTCCCGGCCTGGTCTTCATCCTGGAGAAGATCGTGGGCATCGCCGTGTCTCGTATGGGAGGTCTGTACATCGTGGAGGTCAACCTGCTGCCGTCCAAGGTGCCGACTCCCACAGATCTAGTTGTTGTTACACTGATTTTAATGTGATTAATTGATGCTGTATTTACAGGTTTGATCATCGTTTAGGTGTTTGGTCACTAAAGGTGATCAGGACGAAACATTTAACAGAAACATCTCACCACCAGTTGATTACACACATGAACAACTTTCTGAAATTGTATTTTTAAATATGCAAATGAGCTATTATCTTATTACAAATGTGGAAATTTGCATAAAAATCCAAAACACTGGATGTCTGACGGTGTTTCATCGGTTTCTTTGTCTGTTTTTCAGGTGACTCATCTGGTCATCAAGCGTCCGCAGTTCTTCCACTTCAAACCGGGCGACTACGTCTACATCAACATCCCGGTGATCGCCAAGTACGAGTGGCATCCGTTCACCATCAGCAGTGCTCCGGAGCAGTCAGGTACCTCACCGTGAGGCTGGAAGCCGCAAAACCACCTAAACCGAAGCACCAGAGCCGGGTTTAGTCAAAAGCTGGAGGCTGCAGGGAGTCAGTTCTGATGTGATGGGAGAGTTTTGGTGCTTCTTGTGAACTTTATTTGGTGTCCTGGTGAGATATCTTGACAGACAGACTGTGGCTTTCATGGTTTTCAAGCAGGAATACTCTGTTTTAGTTTACGGTGATTTGTCTTTATCTGTGGATTATTTTCGGGGTTAAGTGATTAGTTGTTTGGTCAGTAAATGGAAAAAAAAAATGTCCGTCAGTGTTTTCTGAAATTCAGCGTGACAAATATTTTGTTTTGTTCACAACCCAAAGATCCTCAATTTACTGTCGTAGAAGAGGAAAGAAACCAGAAAATGTCCACATTCACACAAACACAGAAACTAGGCTTTATCTGAATATTTATTATACAAAAAAAAAATTATTCAAGTGCAAACTGGTGTTAACGATACTGGAAAAATGGTGAGTCTAGATGCTACAGATGTTCAATTATTTACATCCTCTACTCTGCTCATCAGTTGTAGAAAGATGCTTCACCATGCTGGATGTATCTCTGCATTTATTTTATTGATCCGGTTGGTTTGATTTTCCTCTCAGTCTCTCTGTGGAAACACTGGCTGCTGCTCAACCTGAAAACTCTTTGAATTTTGGTCACATTACTGTTTTACACATCTGAGTCAGTCACAAAGAATCAGTTGTATCGAGGAACTCAGAATTTCTTGTTTTTTGCAGAATCTGGTTCCTGCATGTGGTTTATTATTGGTGATTTTTTTTTTTTAATGAGACGTGAAGTTATTTTGATGAAATATAATTTTGAGCTCAGATTTGGTTCATTTTCTTTATGGATCTGCACATCTCAGATGATACATTCAAGGTTTGAAAGTTAGAAATGTGTCTTTCTTTTCTACTTCTCTAGTTTCTGGCTGATAAATGTTGTCATTTTGGAGTTGTTGAGAAACCTGTCGTACTGTTTTAGGGTTTCAATGGTTAAAACCAGGTCTGATTGTGACCTCTGACCTGCAGATGCTCTCTGGCTTCACATCCGTTCGATGGGTCAGTGGACCAACCGGCTGTACGAGTACTTCAGGCAGCCGGAGACTGAGGCGATGAATCCGAAGCGACTGGCGACGAGCCTGAGGAACCGCCGGCAGCTGCTGAAGGCTCAGGTAGGATCAGACGTCTGTAAATCATGAATCATCTCTGGATGTTGGCTCGCCTTCATGTCTCTGTGTGTTTCCCGGCAGGAGGGCCTGTTCAGCTCCGCAGACTGCAACGCCGACGTGGCGTCTAACGAGGACGACGCCATCGAGCTGACGATGTACCGACAGAACGGTTCCAGCGTGGCTCCGACCTCCGAGTCCAAACCTCCGGCGGCTGCAGAGCCTCTTCCAGATGAACCAGGACCAGCAGAGAGAGGAGAAGCTCCTCCACTCAAAGAGGTCGGCACCAGATACTTCATATATCAACTGTATATAAATAAAAAGTACATAAAACACCAGCGGATAGCACTATGATGAATCCTTCTAAAACCCGTCTCTGGAGGGTTTTTCCATTCTGCTTTTTCTTAACGTCGTTAAATCTCATCTTCAAACTAACAATGTGGTCGTTCATCTTTCTGCATTTTCTCTCAGTGGCTCTCAGCTCTAAGCTCTTTAACCATTTAAAAACACTGTAATGACTTAGTGCTGACACTTAAACGCTCTGAACTTTAAAACCTGCTGCTGTTTTTAAAGCTGTTTTTCCTTAAAAAACTACCAGAGTGACACCATTTATCCATTTATCAGCCAGGAACTGTCACAACAGAAAGATGTATCAGATTCTCGGCTGTCAGACAGTTCTTGATTGTGTCTTGTGTAAATTGCAGTTCCATCAGAAATAAATTAGGATGTTTTATCAAATCACGATATTCAACTTGTTTCATTTAGAAGTTCTCTAAAAAAATAAACCATTTGTTGAACCCTCTGACCCCAAAACCCATCATCAGGTTTTTCTTTTTCCAAAAGGAAGGGCAAAATGAAACGATTCATCAACCAGAAACTGTAAAAACAGGAAGAATCGTCACCTTTCAGATGGTCCATGAACGCATCATCAGGGACGTGTGGTTACATCACAAGAATGAACCAAATAAGCTTGAAACTGTATGATCGTGTGTTATTAGCTGGTTCTTCTTGTACCTGCAGATGTCGGCCAAGCTGGGTGAGAACCACAGATTCTGCAACATCAAGGTGAGGAATTTATAAATT
>NW_007579330.1:0-5167 GCF_000690725.1 Stegastes partitus | reverse complement strand
TGCCACCACCATGCTTCACAGTGCAGACTGTGTGTTTGTGACAATATGCAGTGTTTGAAGACCACCAAATATAGCGTCTGGTCTGATGGACAAAAAACTCAATTTTGGTCTCATCAGACCAACGAACCTTTTTCCAGGTGACTTCAGAGTCTCCTACATGTCTTCTGGTGGACTCTAGTTGAGACTTAATGAGCATTTTTCAACCGATTCTCTCTCTTTGTCACTCTCCCATAAAGCTTTGACTGGTGAAGAACAGTTAACAGTTGATGTATGAACAGTCTCTTTAATCTCAGCTGCTGAATGTTGTAACTCCTTCAGAGGAGTCATAGGTGTCTTGGTGGCCTCCTTCACTTGTCTCTGTCTTGCTCAGTCACTCAGTTTTTTAGGTCGTCCTGCTCTATGCCATATTCCTTCCATTTCTTAATGATGGATTTAACTGCACTCCACAGAAAAAACAGCATTCAGATGTAGTGTGTGTCTTCTGTCAGTGTTATGTAGACGGACCGTACGGGACTCCGACACGACAGATCTTTGCCTCCGAACACGCCGTCCTGATCGGGGCCGGCATCGGGATCACGCCTTTCGCCTCCATCCTGCAAAGCATCATGTACAGGTGAGACTCCAGACGTCTGTTAGACCCTTTAATCCATCCATCAGTCACACCGGTTCTGTTCTGGTGCAATAGAATAATCAAAATAACCGAGGCATTGTGTTTGTCTGACTCAGGTACCGCAGGAGGAAGCAGAACTGTCCCAACTGTAACTACTCCTGGTGTGAAAACATCAAGGACAGCGAGATGAAGCTGCGCAAAGTGAGAAAATAGTTAACGTTGAAGTTTCGTGAAACATTTGTCATGAACACGTGGATGTTATGGTTCTGTTCTGAACTCTGCAGGTCGACTTCATCTGGATCAACAGAGACCAGAAGTCATTTGAGTGGTTTGTTAGTTTGCTGACCAAACTGGAGATGGACCAGGCCGACGAGGAGCCCGAAGGTGAGACAGACTTAAAAAGCTGCTTTAAAAAAATGACCCTCTGAAAATCTGGTGACAAGGTGCCTGAAAAAATATGTTGAATAAACTGTGGAATGCTGTAACATTCAGCATGAAATGAAAATGAGACCAAACATCTGTAAAGTCCTCCTACTTTTTGTCAGCGTTAAATACAATAAATAGTCAAATTTTAAAGTCAAACATTGTCTGAAAAAACAATTTCGACAACCTGTAAATTAAAGTATTTTAATATGATTTCATGAGGTTTTACGAGTAATTTAATAACACTTAAGAGGAACCTTTTCAGGTCGCTTCCTGGAGATGCACATGTACATGACGTCAGCGCTCAGTAAGAACGACATGAAGGCCATCGGCCTGCAGATGGCGCTCGACCTTCTGGCCAAGAAGGAGAAGAGAGACTCCATCACCGGGCTCAGAACCAGAACCCAGCCAGGACGGCCCGAGTGGGGGAAGGTGAGTGTTAGAGCTGCTGCTAATCAGTACTTTAATCTGTGGACTTTCATGATCAGTGGATTAATTGGTTTCTCATCACAAGTCCAAAGAGGTCAACGTGACAGTTTAAAACCTCTGATTCTGTCTGAAGGTTCATCTGCTGCTTTAACTGTCTGATTATAAAAGGCTCAGACGCTGGGAGGGATTCTAACAAGTAGGAACCAACAGTTAGTGGTCTGACAGTGTAGAACTTCTGAAGGTAAATTACAAAACATGAGCTTCAATCGGCAGCAGGGAACCTTTGAAGGAACCAGCAGGAAGTCGACGGCTTTTCACTGGAACTCAGATCATGAAAACTTACAGCAGTGGAGCCTGAATTAGTACTTTGAGCCTTTCTGCTTTGTTGTAACTCCATGTGCATCAAAACAACAACAACTGGCAGTTATTGGCTGTAACTCCAGTTCTGTGAGCTCATAGAAAATAGAACAAAGGAGGTTTGTTATGTTAGTTTATATACTGACGCTTGCAGACTTCTACTGGACAGAAAAATGTTGCTTGTTGTCGTCTCCAAGTTTAACCACTGTGCAGCAGTTTTTCAGCGCCGCTCATAAAGTAGGAACTTCTTCTGTCCTGAAAGAGGTTCTACAGCGACGGTTCCTCCAGTCGGAACACGCTCAAAGCTTCAGGCTGCCCTAAAATGACTCCACAAGTTCCTGCAGTGAAACAGCCGACGGAGCTGAAGGAACCTTTTTAAACCTTCCAGGAACCTTTTTAAAGTTCCTGGAAAGAAAAGCTCACTGTGCTGGTTTCTGTTCTTCATTTACTGCTGAAGCAAAGATGCAGCCTGTTGTTTCTGCTTCTCCTCAGTTAATGCTAGCTTTAAGGATGGGTTTGGTATTATTTTGACAATTACATCTGCAGGGTTTTTATTTCCTGCTCAGAATGGGTCTGCACATGACCCTATTTGACAGAAATGTTTGAATTTTCATTATATTTCTGACTATTTCATGAAGAAATCTGTTTTGTTGTGTCGAGTAAATCAAACCTCAACTCACTAAACTGGTTAAAAACATTGAATCACTATTTTTATTCTCAATTCTTATCATTTTGGCAGCACATAAAACCTATTTGGGTCACACCGACATTGATCTGTGCAGGTTAAAGCCTGGTCTGACTGATGTACGTCACATTTGATGATCTTCTTCCATCAGCAGGTAGAAGCAGTTTGGTTTGCGATGCTGCTCTGATGAATCAGGCTCCATCAGCTCCATGTTCAGCACTACTGTATGTGTGTCTGTTTGTGTTTCAGGTGTTTCAGAAGGTGTTTGAGGAGAACAAAGGGAAGGTCCACGTGTTCTACTGCGGTTCTCCGGCTCTGGCCAAAGTCATCAAGGCCCAGTGTGAACACTTCGGCTTCAACTTCTACAAGGAGAACTTCTGAGGAGCTCCATGCTGTCGACACGCAGCTTTGGTTTGAAACATTTTACACCTAAACAAGCTCAAGCTAACTTAAACCAGCTAACATTATCCTCTGAGTGTTGCTCTGCGACACCGTCTGAAACTCAAACACGAAACATCTCAGTGCACGATTCTCACTCTGTTGTTGTTGTTTTTGTTGTTGTTGTTGTTGCGTCTGTGCTGCCTTCACTGCCTGCAGGACCAGAAAGGTACCGAAGCATCGACTCTCCTTTGGGTTAAAGGTTAAAAGTGTCCACATGAGTCAGAGTCAATGTAAAGATGAATGTATGATGTAACAATCATCTGTTGTTGTTTCTGCCTCCGTATGTGTCACAGCATCATGTTAGCTGCTGAATCCAACACAGAGCCTTTAAAAAGTATTTATCTCCCTGGAAGTGTTTATAGACTTTCAACATTAAATCCTGTTCTATTTATTTTGACTTTAAAAAAAACCAAAAACGTATACCAAATATTTTAACTAACCAACATTACTTTGCAGAAATCTGTCGTCACTTTTGAGTCTTTTTTGTAAGCTCCTCCACATGTAGAGAATGAATCAGGTGATGACGTCTGTTGTTTTCTCCTCTTATTAAAGGATCATTCAAAAGCTGTCACTGCTTCCTGTAGATCTGTGCTTTCCTAACGCCTGATTCAAGCACGACGCTCTGCATCCTCACCACCATGACAGGTAGACAACAGAGCTTTACTCTCTAGAAACAAGTTCCCTCTCTGTGGCTGTTCAGTGATTTCACATCCTGGCAAATCACGGAGCTTGAAGGACCTGTGGGGTCTTTTCTCTGAACTGTGAACTTCAACGCTGCAGTCCACGTTGATCACAGTCAGACAGTAAGAACAAGTAAAACACTGAGTTTTACATAACCTGCGTGAGGGATCTCTGAGACGAGATGAACGGCAGTGAGATCTGTCGATGTGCAGGGGCTGGAGTAGCAGCAATGTGGTGTTATGACCCTGTGGGACATCTAGTGTTTTTGTGTTTTTGCTGCCTGTGTCTGTCCTCAGTGTGAGTGTGTGTGTGTGTGTGTGGGATGAACGAATGGATTAGGAGCAGGTGGTGACCCTGGATTGGCTGCCTCACCTGCTGCCGCGCCTGATTCCAGCCACGCAATTGGTCAGAAGGTGGGCCAATCCACTATTTGAACAGCCCGCCAGCTGCACTCGTCCTCCTCACCTCCAGCCTCGCCACCTCAGAGAAAGCCAGCAGGCCGTCGCAACTGTACTGCAGGAGGATGCAGCAGTAACGTGTTTGTTCCAGGATCGTGTGCAACAGATCCCGAGTCTCGTAGTGACTCGTTGTAAAAATTGTAGATAGAGAGCAGAGTAGGAGGGAGAGGCCTTTTGAACCCTTTTCTCCTGTTTTTTTGTTATTAGGTAGGTAGATAAGTTAATGTCTTTTATTTGCGTTTTTTTTTTTTCAACAGGAAAGTCAGGGTTCATGTAGAATAGGTTTTGTTTGTTAGTTTGGCCTATGTTCCCCCTCTTCATTATAAAAAATAAAAGAAACTGCTCGTTTTGATACCTGGCTTGTGGTGATTGCTGGCCTTCTTTGAGGTGGAAATACTGGTGTGGAGCAAAGATTCATGTTATGCTCAAGGTTCCCCTACACCGGGGCATAACGGTGTGAGCGTGAAGCAGGCAGAATGAACGCTGCCTCAGTTATAAAGCAGTTAAGTGGGTGGGCTGGACTTTAGGGATGAACGACTGGACAGGAGGGACCTTGTGACGCCCTGACTCCGTACCTGTCTGAACTAAGGTGTTTATTTCTTCTTCTTCTTGTTGTTTTCTTCATCAGTACATTTCAACAGGTGGTTTTTTGCACTGGGTTCCTGCTAACAATGACTTAGAACAGCGTCATGTTCTAGAATCACTGGGAGACATTTATAACTGCTTCAGACCTTCACATCACCTTGAACAGCACAGACGTGTTTCTGTTCACGGTCATTTTATTCAACCATCGCTCTGAGTTTCTCTTCAACAACTTTCACTGCATTCAAAGAAACATGTCAGGTAAGCTGAGAGCAGCAAAACAAACAGACAGACGGTGAATTTTTATAATTTCAGGACAAATATTAGAGGTTGGAGATTCATTTTTTGGTCTTTAAAATGTGAATCAGACAGAGTGGAGCTCTCAGGTTGTTCATGTTAATGATCTGCTTTTATTGTCCATACAGTGGTGTTCAAAGAAACTGCATCATGATGCCTTAATAACAAGCATCACAAATAGAAACATACATACTAAGAATATCT
>NW_007579329.1:153819-206366 GCF_000690725.1 Stegastes partitus | reverse complement strand
TAAGCTGTCTTTAAACACATTCAGGACACTTTTCCCACTATATACTACATCCTGATGCGTTTTCAGGACATTCTGGAACGTGACCGTTTTTGACAAAAACGACATGCTATAGTATGACTTTTTTTATTGAGGCCCAAATACATAATGTGTTTTTTTTCCAGAAAAAACTTCCTAAGCTCTCTTTAAACACATTCAGGACACTTTTCTCTCCGCACCAAGCTCTAAAATGCAACACGGCTCAACTGTGCCCCCTACAATATTTCAACAGAGTCCCATCGTTTCACCTACAACTACGACATTCGCCACACATGTGTAGCAACTTGTGACGCACAAAAAAGTCCATTAGCATGTTTCTGTAAACCCAACAGGAAATCCGCCATGTTGGAAAAACCGCGACCATGCCGGGCCATTTTTGCTCAAAAATGGCCATTTTTGGCCATTTTCTAAATCGAACTCCTCCTAGGAGGTTCATCGTACACACCTGAAATTTGGCAGGCACAAACTACATGATGTGATGACTAAAAGTTCTTCAAATGCTCCGCAGATGAGGCCCGGTTTGGAAATGGTGGCCAGTCCAATTTCGATCAATGGCCATTTTGTCCATTTTCGCAGTCAAGCGTAGGGCGAGGACCCGTCCATCGCCGCTTGTGGCTTTAATTTTTATTATTCTTTTAATTTTTTTTCTCTCTCTCTTTTTTTTCTTCTCCTATTACTTTTACAATTTATCATTTCAAAAGCCTACTGTGGGCAAGTGTTGCGAATAAGCACATGTGCTAAAACGCTCAAAAACTGCATCTGGTTTGTCTAATGCAATTGTGATGTCCACACCAAATAAACAAAAAATAAAATAAAATAAAAATAAGTGCTGATGTAGTGAATGTTTCACTTGAATGTCTAATCAGCTGTCTCCTGCTGTCATGAAACATGTCTCTCATAGATGGCCAAAGTTTAGTTGCTTCTTCCTCTTCAAAGATTTTTGTGCCTCACAAGCAACTGGTTTCTTCTACTCTGTTAGCAACATGTGTAAGGTACTCTTATACCTGCACCTCCTGACGACGCTATGCAGCCTAGTTCACTGGCTCCAAAACAATTAATGGAAACAAGTCTAATTTTTATTTCTTTTATTTTTGTGACATTTCAAAAGTTTGCATCAAATCCCCTTGACTGTCATATGGAAACACGATTATTGCGACACTGTGCTGTAACCTAAAACACACAGCACACCATCACCTGGTTGTAAACAAACAGCCATGTTCCTATTCAGTTAAACCTGCAAATCAAACTGCAGTCCTTGAAACTAAAAAAGAAACAGAAATTGTTTGATCCACTCACCACTTACAATTATTGATACTGGAAGATACAGCAGAATCACAATTATGTTCAATGACAATGTATTTAAATGCTCAGTGCCATCCACTTTTAATTAATTATTCCCACAGTATCTGGGCGCAGTGTTGAATGGTTAATTGCAACAAGTTGCAGGTCTGAACTCTGTATGAAAGATCTTTCACCTTGCTATATAAAGAACACACCACTTCTAGCGCTAAACGTTGGCACTGGATGTGAATTGTGCAGTGCAGAAGCATCCAAGCTAAATGTAATTTTTAATGAGCCCAGGATGAATGGTTTTGTTTGAAGGCTGATAATTTGATGGTTGATTTGGATGTAGCAACCAAAACATACAGTAAAACAAGAGAGTAGAGGTGAGGAGCGAGTAAAGAGAGGAGGAAGTCAGAGCTGTTGGACTGGGAGAAAAGATGGAGGACTATACAAAGAGAACGACAGAGTAAGGAGTGAATGAACATGAGGAGAGAAATTGAGAAATAGAGATGGAAATAGGGATAAAGTTCAGCTGAGTTTGACAGCCCAACCCGTGAATACAGGTCTGCAAGTGTTGCAACATTCAGTTGTGTGTGACAAATCAGAAAACCAAATGCGAGCCAGTGCTGGTCTGTACACATCTGCCAGATCTGGCAAGGTTTTGGGATATTGACAGGACTCAGGTGCAGCGAAAATATCACAAGTGTAATTGCATTTTCATTCTAACGACCTTCACGTAGACCATGAAGAAAACAAATTTAAAAAATGAAAATATACAAAATAATTTTCCAATGCAGCTGTATTTTGAAAAGCTCCCATAGACAGTAAAGACAACAACACTTTTCCATGGTCACTGATTCATTTTAGAAATGTAGAAAGATGGAGGCCTCCATGTTCAGCTGCATAGAAGTAAATATCCCGTTGACTTTTCAGTACCACTTGAGAAATGGTGTTTACATAGAATAGAATAGAATAGAATAGAATAGAATAGAATAGAATAGAATAGAGTATAATAGAATAGAATAGAATAGAATAGAATAGAATAGAATAGAGTGGAATAGAATAGAAAAATACTTTATTTATCCCAGTCTGGGAAATTACTGGAAATTACATAGGACATCTATTATTATTCTATTATCAGTTCAGGTAGGCTCCCTGTACATTTGACATCTACAGGATCAGGAGACAACACAACAACAACAGAGAGGCTTCCATCACTCTAAAGCTAGATTCGTGATTTTTGAGTCTGCATGCATAGACGCACATGTGCGTCTATGCATAGACGCACATGTGCTTCCATCCATACTACACAAACAAGCATGTTCGCAATATGGTTAAACATTTTGGGTTGCACACAGACGGAGGTTCGTGACGATTCTCACAGACTTCAGTAGATGATGAAACTTACATCACACAGACCCATACAGCCGCTGTGGACGTGGATATGGAGCGCATGAATTGACCTTTGCTGGACAAGGAGGATGGGAAAGGATGGACAGAGAGAAAAGCAGGAAGGGTGGATCACTTTGAGGCCTCTCGCAGCTGTCGGGTTGCTTTACCCTGAGGCTGCACACACACGCACGCACACACACACACACACACACGTACACACAGAAGCCAAACAGGCCTTATGACCAACACATAAATCACCTTCTTAACAAAGAGAATGACAACTAATCGTAACGGAAAAGACAGATCACTATGTGAATGAATGGTAGTTTAGAAGAGAGCATCTGGGTATGTATTAATATGCATGTATATGTAAGTACAGTGTGTGTGTGTGTGTGTGTTTGTGTCCGAGGATCAGTAAGAAACACAACTTGACTCAGAAAAAAAACAGATCACTTCCCAAAGTCTTACTTATGTAACCCTCAAATCCACACACACACACACACCCACACCCCCACACACACACAGATGTACACAAAGTCATACTTATCCCTGTTTCCACCTTACAAATCAACACATCCTTATAGATTACCCCACACACCTTAATCTCCTCCTTAATTCCTCAATGTCTCAGGCAAAGGTACAAGCCAGCAGAACCCAGATTAGATTAGGCTGCAACCGTACAACGTGGCAGTGCAAAAAAAATTCCAGCATACAGCAAAAAAAAAATTAAAATCAAAATACTGAGTCAACCGTTTGCATCAGATTTGCGAGTAAATCCAACGTGATTACACAGTGTCAGGAATGTAATGTGATATTTTCTGCATGCAACAAAAAATACCAGACTGCACAAATATACTGTAAGTTGTTGGATTTAACTACAAATCTACACTAGTTTACCAGTTTGATGTTTAACAGAGAGATTTCCGTGCCCTGTGGTGTCAGTATGTCTGTGTGCACTATGTTGACAAAGAGTGTATGTCTGAATAAAGAAGATTGAATGCTGGAAAATATCACTTGAGGGTCATCAGTGAGATATTTGCAACCATCATACTTTTTCAGATTAGAAGAAGGATGATTGTTCTGTTATTGTGTCTGGATAATGGATTCTCCTGGTTGTTTAAGCCAATTACCAAGTACTTGCCTGTGCTTCATATTTATACTTAATGAACTGCATTTCCATGTCACCAAAACATAACTTAATAAGGGCAACACAATGGTGCTCCAGTGATTTACACCAATTAGCCACAATATTAAAACTAATGACAGGTACAACTTTGACCATCTCGTTACAATGCAATGTTCTACTGGGAAACCTTGGATCCTGGTCTTCATCTTAAACCACCTACACATTGTTGGAGATCCCCCCTTCATGACAACAGCACACTCAGACAGCAGTAGACTCCCCCAGCAGGACAATATTCATCGCCACATCACAAAAACTGCTCTCAAACACCTGAAGGAACATGACAAATACCCTCAGGTATCCAAACTCCCCGGATCCAAAATTAATTGAGCATTTGCGGGATGCACCGGAACAGCTCAGTCTACGGAGGTCCAAACCCCAGGACACACATTTTAGCTGTAATTTATTGGACACCTACAACCTGGAAATGTGTTGATGTGCATCTTTGTTCATACGGCAGTAACTGCATGCAGATATAATATGCTTATGTTAAGTATCCGGGCATTTGTCTTTGTGTATATATGAGTATGCATGTGAGTGTTCATGTGATACCATTTTGTGCATTTTTTTTTTTTGCATTTGCAAGTGTGCATGTGCGTACTTGTGTGTGTCTGTGCGAGACACGACCACTAAGCCAGTCAACAAAAGGGTCCAGTGCTGGTGGTGTGGTCTCCTCTCTGTCTATCTCAGGTAGAGTATGTTACTGCTAATGCCTTCTAAGATCCCCACGACGCTATCCCAGAAGCCCCCTCTCTCTCCCACAATCCTCTTTGCTCCCTGGGTCCCTAAGCACCTTGGCGTAGGGAAGGTGGCTCGCTGCGGATTGTCTTAATCTCTCCTTTTCCTTCAGAAAAGGGCTAAGCCAACCCGAATGTCACTCTCCCTATCACTCCAAAAACCAATTGGTTACAAGGATATATATTTTTTTCCTCTTTTCTCTCTTCCGTATCTGTTTCTGTCACCTCTCACCTCTCTCTCAACTTCCTCTTTCCCCCTGTTTTTTCTCCAGAAAGTTGAGTCAACTTCTTGATAAAATTAAATATATTTTTAAAAAAATGCAGAAACAACAGTTTTGGGATACCATGCAGTTGATGGAGGTTTTAATGGACGATGATGTGAGATGTTGACTATGACCATGTTACTTTTCCACTTTATAAAGGAACAAACAAGCACGTCTTTTTAGTTTTTTTAAAACACAAATTAAAATATTTCCGTACAAAACAGAAGCTGCTGCCAGATTGAACTAGTAGACAGTTTTGTTAGTCACATTAGACTCAGAGTTCTAGAGATTTACCCTCTTCCTCATCTCTGCCTCAAAGCCGCAGCAAAGTTGAAGATAAAGTTCTACGGTTGTGTTGAGGTCGTTCCAAGGTTGCACAAGTCAATGGTAAACCAAAAGCAACTCAAAAAACAACAACAACAACAACAACAAACTAATGGTTTTCTTCTCTTGGACCAGTAAATCCTGTGCCTGTCTTTTTGTCTCCTGTGTTTTGGGTTTTTTGGGATGTTTTTAGCACAGCTGCTATTAGCCTTCATGTTAATCCCCTTGGAGAATAAACTCATTAGAACATTAATCACTGGATTCTAATTACCTCTCTCTCTCTCACTCTCTGTCTTTCTCACTCTCTCTCTCTCTAATTCAGGTACTTAGACAAACCACCCCTCTCTGGATCCACAGGGGAAAAGTTACAGTAAAATGAATAAATAGCTCAGTCGACCGAGCTGCTACAGTACAGACTCTATGTTTTTAGCAGCACAGTTTGAATTCGTCACAAGCATGTGATGAGGTTTTTGAAGGTATCTGAGTTAAGGGCCCGGCACGTCTGAGTTTTTTTCTGTCTTAACATCTTCTGTTACCAGTCATTTTTCCACACTTTATTTTTATGCAATTTTTGTAATGTTGAACTAGAAAACATCCATCCATCTATTATCTATACACTGCTTAGTCCTCACTAGGGTCACGGGGGGGCTGGGGTCTATCCCAGCTGACTTAGGGTGAAGGCAGGGGACACCCTGGACAGGTCACCAGTCTATCACAGGGCTACACTTAGAGACAGACAACCAAGCACACTCACATTCACGCCTATTTAGAATCACCAATTAACCTCAACATGTTTTTGGACTGTGGGAGGAAGAAAAAGAACCCGGAGAGAACCCATGCTGCACAGGGAGAACATGCAAACTCCACACAGAAAGATCCTGGGTGTCCTCACGGGGACACGAACCCAAGGACTTTCTAGCTACAAGGTGACAGTGACACCGAGCCACCTTGTAGCCCAATCCAAAAACATGTTGAGGTTAATTGGTGATTCGAAATTGTCCGTAGATGTGAATGTGTAGCCCTGTGATAGACTGGCGACCTGTCCAGGGTGTCCCCTGGCTTCGCCCTAAGTCAGCTGGGATAGGCTCCAGCCCCCCCATGACCCAAGTGAGGACTAAGCGGTGTATAGATAATGGATGGATGTCATGAAAAGTTTGAGAAGTTTTGGTGTCCTGAACATTTAACTCACATGACTGATCAGCTGTTCTCACTTCTTTTGTTGTCCCAGCTGGAAACAATAAATTTAACTTGAGCTTCTGTTTGTTGTTTTTTTTTTTTTTTTACATCTGTGTGTGCCTCCGTAGAATCTGTTCTACTCCCTGTGATTTTTATGGATGGGACACAAAGCCAGCTGACTACAGTTTCACGTAACGGTTACACTCATCTAATAATGCATTCATTTGCATTTCGACATCGTAGTTGCATTCACTTAAACCTGGACTCAGTGGCACCATTTACAGGAGCCACTCGTGAGCTCTCCTAAGGTAACACACTTCTATTTGTAAAAATTAAACAAGATACGTGCACTTACTGTCCTGGAACAACTAACTCTAATGCAGCTTTTTGTAACATGTTGTGGCTGCGGAAGACACAATTAATGGAACTCTATGCTGTGCTGGAATCAATGCTAAAAATTTTTTGTAAAATCTGTTTTTAACTCACCTGCATGCATCTGTTGAATCACACACTGAGTCCAGCTCCTGATTACTAAAACAGTTTTTTTTCCACCACCCAAAAATATTGCATAAGTAATATAAGCCTATAAGATGATTTAGGTGGTGACCAGTTGCATCATTGTTTATAAGACACGCCTTGCCTTCGGTAATGATCTGCCACTGTCAGCTCTGTCATTTCACGTTTTTGTTTCTTGGATTTATGGACTAAATTCTACAACCTACTGAGAAATAGACAAGAAGTATCAGCTTCTGGGAAAGACCTTAAAACACGCAGACCAGCATGCCCACACTTTTACAAAAAAGTAAGTGACTGTAACATCACCAGGTGCTGTGGATGTTGACATGTGGTTAACATTACTTTCAGCTATATTCCGTGTTGCTGTTGGAAAAGATGAGTAATTTTCAGGGTTAATACCAGCTGTCAGTTGTCTAAATCTTCCTCTGGCTGTTTGCGAAACAAGTATCACTGTGTAATCCAACTTTTAGCTTCTGTTCTCAAGCTAATCCCAAACAGTGAACAGTGTTTTAGTGAGTCCCTGCTCACAGAAAACAAAATGCGTGACGAATAGGAAACTAAAGTTTTACTGACTAAAAATGGAACGATTGACAGTATTTGTTGACTAAAACTATGAAAAAAAAAAATCTAAACACTGCACCAAAGCTTGTGGGTTTTTTAAGTTCATGAGTTGATCCAGCACCTGTAGAACTTCAGAACGTGAACTTTGTTTGGGTTTTTGTTGCTATTCGAGGTTTCTGCAACTGCCTGGCCTTTGACCTTTTATTTATTCAACAGCTGATTTTGGTTTCCAACATTCACAACATTATCAGAGGATGTTTTTCTGTTCGACATCTGTCACAAAAAGATTCCCAGTGACCTTGCAAGTGTACTCATTTGAAAACAGAATGCTGGCAGTGTCAGGCTCACTTTACTCAACAGACAAAAGAGCACCACCTGCTGAAAATCACTTTACTTACTTTGTTAAGTGTTGCAGTGGTTTGAGTTTCATGCGTTGCTCATCCCGGCCCGGTTCCAAGATTGAATTCAGCCGCACTGGAACATCTTTAATTAGGAAGTTTGTGAGAAATGTTTGCATTTTGTGATCTCCAGGGGGGCATTTTGCCAACATTTTAAAGTTGTGTGTGCACGTGTGTCAGCTGGGAGGACACTTCCTGCTAACAGGCCAGAGCAGGCTCTGGGAGCTGGGGGGAGGAGGAGGAAGGAGGATGGCAGTGAGCCGTGGAGGTGCAGCTACCTCACAGTCACACGAGACCACACAACAAGACAACAACCTCCATCTCGCTGCTTTTTTCTCCCTCCATCTTTGTGTCTCTCTATCTTTGCCTCTCAGCTGCTTAAAGTGGAAACAGAAACTTAAAAGCGGCGTCAGGTTTTCATATTCTGAGTGCATTGCTGCTGATAGCACTTGATACCCCAAAGCATTTACTTGGCTTAACTGTCTAAAAGCGTCACTCTGAGTGTGTGTGTGTGTGTGTGTGTGTGTGTGTGTGTGTGTGTGTGTGTTCTGGGTGGGACTGTTTAGCTGTCACCTACACAGAACCTATGATGCAGGGTCTTAGTGGTAGCTTCTCATGGCTGAATGCACAGGACACACACATGAGCACAGCTACACACACACACACAGCGTTGACAGGTGGAGGTAAACGGAGCAGAACTCTGCTAATCCACCTCTGCCTTGGAAAGAGAGAGCAGGAGGTGAAGCAAGAAAAGAGCGATGTGACGTGTAGTAGTGTTTTCTTAAACACTAAAATCTTTCTAAATGACATTTACAAATGTATTCTGTGCAGTCAAGCAATGCATACACCTTTACTGAGAGATAACACATGTAGTGGAATTAGTTTGGAGGAAATAATGTAATAATTTATAGAATAAATTACACACAAGACATCTCTGGAATGCATATACATTTTGCCACTTGATGCTTCCCAA
The DNA here is from genome assembly GCF_000690725.1 of Stegastes partitus. Taxonomy (NCBI): domain Eukaryota; kingdom Metazoa; phylum Chordata; class Actinopteri; family Pomacentridae; genus Stegastes; species Stegastes partitus. Next base: position 197,523 of record NW_007579329.1, on the reverse strand, counting down.
AAGGAAAAAATTAAATGCTGTTGAATATCAAAGAAAACTGGTGTAAATGCTTTCAAGAGACAAGACTGACTGAAACCTACTTTAGCCTTTACTCTTGAAAACAACCTCTACATGGTATTATTAGCCCCCGTTCTCCTTAGCTCACTAAATCATCAGGAAATACAAATGTTTGCACCCACTCCAAAAGGCTGATGGGTAAATGTATGTTTAACTAGAGCTGAAGAAAACATTTAAAATGATTAAAAGACTGTTATGTAAGAGCCAGTTCATTTTTACAATTAACACAGTTAACAGTGATTTTTAAAAATGTGTGAATTTCAAAACACCCACTGACTGTAGGGGGTGCCATGAATAACTGATGTAATCGACTAAAAATTGTTGACTGTGTTAGTTTGTGAATAAACTTACCTGCCAGTTAGTTGGTGATATTTTATGTGTTCCTGCTGACTCAGGATGCTCTGACACCAAGGCATCACTGCCTGCTGGAGTGTATCACTACTTGATGTGAGTCGCTGCCAGATGATATTGCATAAAAGCCATGGACCCTCTTCTCACAGTCTGGGGACATTCACTGTGAGTGGACAGAGTTCACTGCTGACCTCAGCACAGGAGAACTGAAGAAACACCAAAAGGTTTCTGTCAGTGTATCACAACCCCAGTTGTCCATCGGGCCTGAGTTGACCCTCCGCAGGGCAAAGGCATCGAAGAGATTTATTTATTTTTTTAAATGGCAGTTGCAGTGAATGTGGCTTGGTTTGAATCAGTTAGCTAATAATGGTTGGAAAGCTCAACAGCAGCATCTAACATTCTAGGCTGCTCTGAGTCAACAACGGTCAACGACTGATCACAGTAACTCCAGCATTCTACTGTAATGCTGTTATCGGTGTGACACCAAGCTGCACCAGTTCCACAGAAGCCCCAACAGCCCCTGCGACCTGCACAACCCAGGATCATGATACACCTGCCGCCGTATCAGTGCCAGACACCCACAGAAGTCCCGTGTTCACTCCTCTACAGGTCAGAGCTGTTTTGGCAGGACGAGGGGAACCTATACAATTTGCCAACAATTTCAAACATGTAACTCATATTTCTTGCTAAGTGGAGGCACAGACCAGTGATCGCCCTTGTGAGTGTACGGTCAACAGTGCACTGTCACTGAGGACTGACAGACCAGACTCTGGGGTGTGTAGAGGCCGGTGTGGGGTTCCTTCATGCTGATACCTGATCCTGGCTGGTCACTGGGAACCTTAACCTCAGTGTGGCAGCTTCACCCTGGTCACCCTCTGTGTATCAAGGTGAGATCATTGCTTTTCCTTTATTTATGTTTTTTTTTTTTTTTCCCCCTTTTTCCATTTATTGGGGTAACATTAAAAGTATTTAGGTTAAGGTTTCTTTATTGGTGCCCTAAGGGGTAAATTTGTTGTGCAGACAAGGCACAGCAATTTAGAAAAAAGCAAAAAACACAACATTAATTGAAAACAGGACGTTACAATTAAACCAAGAAACACACACAATCAGACCCAATACAATTCATTACAATACAGCATACAGCCTCGTCAAGTGCTTTACTGACCCCCTGTGTAGCCCTTCCTGCCACAGGCGCCTGAGATACTTAAATAGCTACACATGAGGTGCGTCCTTCTTACCAGTTTCATTCAGTAGCGCAATTGCTGCAGGTACAAAACTGTCTCTGTATCATTTGGTTCTACCCTTAGGCACCACATATTACCTGTGTGCCTCGTAAAGCAAAGGGGTTAAATTCAAAAAAGTTTCTTTTCTCCTGATCTTTCTTTCTTTCTTTCTTTCTTTCTTTCTTTCTTTCTTTCTTTCTTTCTTTTCAGACATGTTACATTGGTTATGTGTGTTATGTGTTTTGTTATGCATTTGTACGTATATGGGTGTGTGTGTGTGTATCTATGTATGTGTATGTGGGTATGTATATATATATGTGTGTGTGTATATATAGAGACAGATCGGTGTGTGCATATTGGGTATAGATTTATTTATTTTTATGTATTTTGTGTATTTTATGTGTGTATGTATGTATATGTATGGGTATATATGGGTATCGCTCCTGCTCTCCAATGTCCGCTCCCTCGACAACAAGCTGGACGAGCTACGTTTGCTGAGAGAAACCCGCAGAGAGTGGAGGGACTGCTGTGTGTTTGCTTTAACAGAAACATGGCTCCATGACAACATCCCAGACGGACATACAGCTGGAGGGGACAGCATTATTCCGGGCGGGCAGACAGGCAGCTAGCTCTGGGCAGCATCTGCAGCTTCACCATCATCACCAGGTTCACCATGTTCAAGCGGCCCCTTCAGGAGACAGTGTCTTATCCCAGACATGCATTCCACAAAACTTGAAGAAACGCTCTCTCATCTTGCCTGTACTACTGTGTATGTACAGCAAAATGACAATAAACTTGATTTGATTTGATATGTATAGTCGCTCTAGTCTTACAGAACACATCGAATCGAGAAGCCACACTAGCAGCAACAAGGCTGCCAAACAGAATCAATCTTCAGCTGCTCTGACAACCAAGAAATGATCAAAGACACAGCTGCATGCAGATACTGAGAAACTGATAATAATGGCATCATGCGAGTTATTTGACGGCATATACGGTGTGTCAGACTGTGGAGTTCATATTCTTTTAAGTTTTTGAAAGACAACATTAAGGAGAAACTCTGGATTCTAGAGGTTATACACAGTGCAGGACATGCTACAACTACATATATCTGAGCGTCAAACTTGTGTGCACACATACAGCACATACGTAGAGACGCGGGCCTGGAGGGGCACTCAGGGTAGATGTTATCGTGCCAGCCTCGTGTTGTTTCTTCAGGTGCTTTTACAGCAAGTTAGACCATGCAGCCTGCTTGCCCTGTCTGCCCTCTGCGCGCGCACACACACACACACACACACACACACGCTCAGTGAAGTCTTTCTCCCCGTCTTTGATGTTTGTACATTTAGCTTTCCTATCTCGGAGGCGTCTGATGAATTAATCCCTCAACTGCACCCCCATCACCACTTTTCCCCCTTTGCTCCCTTTTTATTCTCCTTTCAATTTCTTCTATATTTTGCTGTTTTTTTTTTTCTTCTCCTCCTGTCTGCATCATTCTCTTTGCTCCCTCATCTCCCCCCTTCCTCCTTCCTGTCCTCCCTCTTTTCTTCCTTCAATCATACCTCCCTCCCACCTCCCCTCCCGTTGTTTTAAGTGAGTGTCATCAAGCTCACAGATGTTTAGCACCATTTTACCACTAAACCCTGTTTCCTAGCACCTTTTTTTTCTTTCTCTCTCTGTCTCTCTACTTCACACACACTCATTAACAACACACTCTCTCTCTCTCTCTCTCTCTCTCTCTCTCACACACACACACACACAGAGACACGCACACACACAAAAGAAAAGGGCTGCTGGAGTAATCATGTCATGTAAATTACCCAGCATACCAAGAGGCCTCTTCACCTGCAATCAGCCTCACGGTGCTTCAGTCCAACCTGCTTTCAACAAGAAACTTCTCTTCCCAAGATGATAGTGGGGGCACATTTTCTGCACATCCAGCGAAGTTGCTGAAGAGAAGACATGTTTGTTCTGTGTCTCTGTTATTACTGTGTCTATTCATAGAATTTTATACTGTAGTGTGAGCCTGGGCAATAACACGATAGTGATATGTACCAGCAATATATAATTCATTTAAATCGTATGAAGGTGAGCTCATTTCTTCATCTTTACTTTTATTTATTTGTGCATACATGTATTTATTTGCTGTGTTTTTTTTATTGTTGTGCTCATGTAGTTGTTGGGAGACTATCCTGTCGATCAGCTTGCTCCATCAAAACAATATATAACACGTCCCCAATGTAAATGTTCGCATTGAGGACTTATTATATATTTTATTTAAGTTTACTAGTTTTTGTTGTCATTAAAAAAAAAAAACAATTAACCAAGTGATTTCCAGTGATGAAAAACTACAAAACCCAGGAGATCCAAGTTATAAACGAGCATCTTTTGTGTAATTTTAGCTCCGTAGCGGCATTGAAGCTATATGTAGCCCATCATTCCTCATTTGAACTTTGACTACCAAGCTGTTGAAATATTAAAATAAATGTGTTGAAGGTTGCAGGGACAGCTTTTCCTTGTTTCTGTGTTTATGCAGGTGCTATAGCTAGTGGTTATTGAAACAATGGGTTGAGCTCAATATTACTGAACAACAGATGAGCATCCATCCATCCATCCATTATCTACACACTGCTTAATCCTCACTAGGGTCACGGGGGGGGAGCTGGAGTCTATCCCAGCTGACTCAGGGTGAAGGCAGGCTCACTAGTCTATCGTAGGACTACACTTAGAGACAGACAACCAAGCACACGCACATTCACACCTATGGACAATTTAGAATCACTAATTAACCTCAACATGTTTTTCGACTGTGGGAGGAAGCTGGAGAACCCGGAGAGAACCCACGCTGCACGGGGAGAACATGTAAACTCCATGCAGAAAGACCCCGGGTGTCGTCACTGGGACGTGAACCGGCAACATTCTAGCTGTGAGGTGACGGTGTTAACCACCGAGCCACCTTGCAGCCCACAGATGAGTATATATTATTATTATTATATCATTTTTGTCCAGGGTTTCTCAGCCAAACTCAATGATATCTCATTCTTCATAACGTACATTTGTTTTGACTGTTTCAATATATGCTTTTTTTGTTAAAACATTAGCATGTGGTCTTCATCCTGTGCTTCTGAAGTGAGCAAAAATGTATTTGTATGCATCCTTTAGCATGTTAGCAGTAAATACAACCAGCACAAGATCATGTGGTTCTGTCCATTCTGCGACTAAATAGCAAAAAGGACTCCTCATTGTATTTTTTATTTTTATTTATTAATTTTTTTTACTGTTGCTGTGTTTCTCATCCAATATGAGCAAAACTGTTAGAAAGTCTAATTTGTAAGTAAAATCAAGACATTTTATGTTTGTCTTAATATGATGATTCTGTTTTATTTACCTTTCTTGAAACTGGTTTTTGTCCAGTAGGGAAATGTGAACATGGATTGACAGGACTGATAATGTGGGATGAGGATTGCTGGGCTGAGTATGTCTTTGTTCAGAAAAACTGACAGTAAGTAGGTCCTTAGGAAGATCTGTACTGTCCCAGACTGTACTGACCCTCCTGCAAAATGGCTTAAAGCGCTTTATTTAAGGATGAAGCATCTTCTGTGTCTGCAAGGAGGATTCAAAGTTAACGCCTTTCTTTTTGTCTGCAGATATGAACAGTATTGAATATGAAACAGCTAACAGCTGAGCTCTTTGCCTCCTGTTCTCACACCTACTAACACTTCATCAATCATCTCAGGTAGGGGTGGCCACTCTGCCCAAAAGATTATATCAAGATCTTGATACTAAACACACAATCACAAACCATGATGTGAACTGAAATATTTGTTCCAATTTTGAAATGTGCTGTTGGCAACTGAAAAAGCCGATTCACTCGTCTATTGTTATTGTCTACTGTGTATACAATTTGAAATATGATATAGCTCTAAGAAACTGTTCTCTTAATGCTAAAACTTTTTAAAATATTAACGTTTTAATCAGCAGTCAATCGATATACAACCTTTAGATTGAAAAGAGAGAACACATTGCGGCGGTAACAACACAAAAGTGCACTTTTTGAATCCTGACACTTTTACACTTAAACATTAACAGAACATTGTGGCCGTTTTACAGGTTCAGCAGCTAGTACATGACATAGTAAATATAAAATAATAGGTTTTACAAGCACTCAGAAATCAAATGGAAAATGTTCACATAAACAACACAAACAAGACCAAAAAGATAAAAATATATTCATGCTATTTTAATTTATATTTTTACAGCAGCACTTTGGAAATCAGACAATTTAGCATAACTGACACTGAGAAGAAAAGAATTCAAATCGGGATGATGAAGTAGAAACAGATGTAGAATCAAATGTGCAATATGATGAGCACCTTGGGTGAAGATGTATAAATTGTTCTCAGTCTTATTTTTCTTTTTTTGGTTTATTTTTCTTTTGTTTATTAGTTTGTTCATTTTTTTTGACGCTGTGAAGAAGGGGCAGAACTAGATAAGCTTTTGCTTCATTCTGTTCCTTCTCAAACTAGATAAAAGTTGACATACATGTGTATGTGCATTATTATGTTTATATCAGTTCTTTTCTGTTTTTTTTTTCTCTTTTATTGAGTATTGTACTTGAATTCTCAATATTGTATTATATATGCATTGCTTATTCTGTTTTTTTTTATATATGCAGTTTGGGATAAACTAAACTAAAACTAAACTAAATATTATTACCTTCAACTTTGAAAGGACCATGTAGTTCCAGTGTGCTTTACCAGCTAACATCCAGGCATGTTTTACATTCCCAAAACATGGAAGATTAGATTTACCCCTCCTTAAAGCAGCACTAGGCAGAAATCTGAAAAAGGAAAAATCTGATTGGTGATCGGATTCCCTAAAATTGCTCATCAAGGGATAAATCTCCTGAAACCTAGAACTGTAGCCTGGAGCCCAGTGATACCAAACACTGCCTACCCCAGCTTTAACTTCTCTTTAAAGAGGGATTAATAATGACATTCTGGTCTGTCACAATTACAGATTTTTGGGAAGGAAAATCAATTGCTCCTCTCTGTGTGGTCTGGGAGCAGCCCTTTGGCATGTGGCAGTATTGCCACCTGTGCCTGTGCCTTTCTGACGATGCACTGGTTGCTGGGATACAAAGGTACTTTTTTTGCCAGGCGTCCATCCCGTGGAAAATTTTGCAGGTGCACTTTCCACCATTTCAGTGTGTCCAACTCACTGTGAGCCTCGGGTATTGGGAGGCATGGTGCCAGTTCTGCCTCAGTTAATTCTTTCAAAGGTGGAGAAGTTGGATCTGTGGTTGAAGTACTGGATACTTTGAAAAGGCTGAGAGTACCTAGAGTTTTGTTCTGTTTTTCGCGTGTCTCCTCTGATTCTGTACACTGCCATGGTACCAGGCGCTGCTGTTTGGAATATTGCAAGTGCTGACAGGACTTCCAGCTCAGTAATAGTTTCAGATTTAATCCTTTCTCTGTTTTTTCTTCATCCATGTAGTGCAGTTTAAACCTAGGGCCAAAAAGAGACACCATTTACTTTTCACTGTGGTACTGAATGATGCTTTCCTTTAGCGACCTTGTTAGATCTGTGTCCTTAGTATCCACATTCAAGATAATCATTTTTAGAGGCTGTAACACAAGCTTTAAGTAAGAAAACACCAGTATAGTCCTCACCTGAGTGCATCTGTGAAATCTCTGAGTGGACTAAGGGCTTTCTTAACCGACTCCAAAACATCAATACATATACTTACCTCCAACTGGATGCAGTCTGTGCCTAAAGCATGGTGCACAAGTCCAGTTGTTGAGCTGCAGGACCTTCACCATATTTGCAACACTATCTGTTGTCCAGCAGGCCATTTAAGACTCTTGTGCTTCCATGAGGGTTGTCAGTGTTTGCCGTAAATATGGATAATTAGAAAAAGTATTTGTGCCTTGGCAGATCATAATGTGCATCTAAAGCATGCGTCGGTGTCTGTTGTTTACAGCTTTGAATGGCACCACATCCTTAGCTAGATAGAATGTAACTGCCTCACTCTCGTCTTTCCATCCTTTGCTGCTGTTATTGTACATTAATGTGATAAGCATTTATGTTTCGAGACCTCATGGGATACAGATGCTGGGTTGTGCTGACCTGAGTGAAACACTTATGAATGTTTCTTTGGGAAGCTTCCTTTAAAAGTGGTTGAATAGATTTGCTGTTTTACCTCAAGAAGTGGCAGCCGTTGCCCAACAGATAACTTTGAATTGACACAAGCTCTTGCACTGATAAACACAATATAACAAAGACATAGGACATAAATCGCCACAGTCATCTACAAGAATATTTTGCTGTTGGTTCATGAATGTAACATAGATCCAGAATTATTTTTATGTTATATTTTTTAATGTTATGTGAGGTTTGGAAACATTATTGTTTACTACTACTTTTTATGAATTAGTAATGTGGATATAAAAGGTCACAATCTCTACAATTTTATAGAAAAGCAGATCGTGGACATGATGAATCACGATACAAAATCATCACATCACCAACCACTAATGTTTGGTCTTTTTGGATATCTTTTGTTTGTAGTTAGGAGTTTTTCACTCTCTCTCTTTTTTTTTTTTTTACTTTTCTGTTTTGTTTTGGGGCTGCATGGCGACTCGGTGGTTAGCATCGTCGCCTTGCAGCTAGAGGTTCCCGATTCGCGCCCCGGTTAGGATGCCTGGGATCTTTCTGCGTGGAGTTTCCGTGTTCTCTGAGGTTAATTGGTAATTCTAAATTGTCTGTAGGTGTGAGTGTGCTTGTTCATCTCTCTGTATAGTCCTGTGATAGACTGGTGACCTGTCCAGAGTGTCCCCTCCCTTCGCCCTTAGTTGGCTGGGATAGACTCCAGACCCTCGCAACCCCAGTGAGGATTAAGCGGTGTATAGATAATGAATGAATGCTTTGTTATGGTGGTGTGGTACGGACCAAACTTGCCTTCATGAAACAAAATGTTTAAACCTCAATGAACTTGACCAACAAGCATTTTACAGCCCAACATCACATCATCATCAGCACTGATGTAAGCTACAGTCTCAAGATAAACTAAGAATTCCTGTTGCTCCAACATGAGTTTTACTTTGATGCCAGCGATCGTTTTGCAGGAAAAAAATGTCAGTCTTCAAACGGGGAATATCTTTCCTTTTGGAAGGAAATTCTTTGCCATCTGTGTCTCAGGCTGCTGCCAAATCCAGTCAGGCTTACTGTACTTTACCTGCCACCGGCCATAATGCAACTGCAGCTTAAAATGTGACAGGCTTGGCAAGGCATAAATAAGGATTAGCTGTTTGTCATTTGCAGTATATAGAATAGTTGCAGCATGTCTTAGTTGAAAATAAAATGCAACTCAGCTTTTAATGTCAGCTGGGAATGGCTGGAAACATGGATTAAATTAAAAAAAATCTTCAAAGTTACACTTTACAGTGTCGGTGGAACATTATTTTTTTTTTGGAATTGGGGGCTAAAGCACCAGATAACCACATGACACAGTGTAATTAAGAATGTATTTTGTATGAATGTCTGTCAGACATACAGAATATACCAGCTTCACAGTGCAGCAAAACTCAGGTAGCAGCTCAGTATGTGACTGCTACAGGGAATCAGACCTGAAACATAGCTTTTATCCAGTCATCTTCCTGTCATTTCTTCAGTCTAATATGCCACAACACTTTCAGAAATCTCCTAATTGACTAACTCCAGACTATTTTTCTGATTTGTCAATTTTGGATTTTAGAACTGCTGCTGTAGGTCTGATAAAGGTTCCCCGAAGCAGAAATAAGATGTTTGGAGATGCTTCCAGAGAAGGTCACAGCATCGGATTCAGTAGACCTTTCTGTGCTTGCCTTTATGTGTTTTTATGTAGTTTTATATAACTTACTGATATTAAAAAAAATAAATAAATCTTTATTATGAACTCTTGTTTGCCTTATATTTTTCACTATTAAAGTATTGATAGACTTTTACTGCTGTAAAGCCCTTTGAGCTTCACTTGCTGTATGCATTGGCTACACAAATAAAGTTAATCATTCTTATGTATTTATTAGACACTTATTTTTTGGTGTTAATAAAATTATTATTATTATTATTGTTAATATTATTAAAGGGGTACAGGTGCATTTTGCTTCTCATTGTCACTACCTGACAGCACACAAAAATAAGTTAATGAATGTTTTTGCATCTTCTGTTCTTGCTTTGTAATGCCTTGAAGGTCTTTTTTGGGAAACACTATCTGTCACTTAAGAAGTAGCGTTAACGCTGACAGCGAGAGCACAGGTCATGTCCGCACTCGATCAGAAGTTCCTCCTCCAGATTTCTTTCTTTTTAGTACAGCATTGTAACTCAGGCCTGTTTTTCAAACCCTGGTTTCGTGTATGGTGTAAAACAAACATGCCAACGAGATTAAACAAATATTGATATTGATGAAGAAATATCGATGCAAATTTCCAAAATTTTGTAAGTGCAACTATTATTGTAACATCTTTAAATCAAACACCATACTAGTACAATTGTGTTACTATTTGCTCCCAACAGAGTATTTTATAATTTTACTGAGATCATGATAATTAGCACAACCACCAAAGCTAAATGTGACGAATGGTTCATATAATCAATTACATATTATGCAGGTCCAATAGACTTTAAAGGTTTAGAATGCTTCAATATGCTTGTGTTTGCTCACTCTTCCAAATAAGGAGAAATTTCTTTAAAATGTGGCTGTTTGGGTGTTTTAGTTTTGAAGTTGAAGTTTCCATTTCTCCAGTCAGTTTACCCTAATGAGAAAAACATACTTTTACAATCTCGTCCCAGAAAATCCATATCATTAACACTCGTCTTTAATATATATTTTTTTTCTGCAAGAAATTATTAGAGATTATAGTAAATAGAAGCAAAAAGCATTAATTTCAAGTCCTCTGTTCAAAATGCATTTGGCAAACTCTTGCCTCTATAATATATCCAGGACTGCTCCCTTCCATTCCATTGACAAGGTCCTAAGTACATTAAATCCACATGAGTCATTTGACCCAGCAGACCACCTAGCTGCATTCATATTTATCAGTGTTAATTCTGGTCACAAAAAAACAAATTAATCCCTCCGTCTTTGTGAAATGTTTGATCCTGGAAGCCCGGTGATGTAGTGACTAACCGCTGACACGCTATCCAGCCATTGAACATGCTACTGCTAGTCAGTCAGAATAGATTTATAAGCTTCTCTGTACTGGGTCATTTACTCCCTGTGGCATTTGTTCACCATTGTACACAACTTCTTTTCAGGAAAAAGTTACTGAAGAAGGAAAAATAAAAGCTGAAAAGCTTAACTTGGTTCTTAAGAGGATAAGTTTGTTTAAAAGACATATTTCTGCCCTCGACTGCTGCTTCATCGCTGCAGACCACTGCTCTTTTGTGCAGCAGTTTGGACTTTGACTCCAGTTCACCAAAGACCAGAGATGGATTGCTGTTAGGTACAAATTTGCAGATCACACTTGACCCAAGTTGAACACGAAAATTTGTGAAGATTTAGTGCTCCGATGAAGGAATCCACTAATTGTTGTGATCCCATTGGAATGAACTGAATTCATCCAGATACATTTTAAATGCATGGTGCTCACATTCTCATTAACTGTCATGTAAGTCACATGACCCGACACATCTACAGCTGTGCATCTCTCAGACACACACATGCACGCACGCAATTACTCACACACACACACACACACACACACACACACACACACACTTATCCTTAAGTTCAGGCTCATTCACCTGGGTGGGCCTGTCTGTCTGGCAGTAGTGTGAGGATTAGACCAGAGATTAGACTGACAAAACACACACAACAACAGGAGGAAGTCAGGGTTGTGTGTGTGAGGGAGAGAGTAGAGAGAGGGAGATGGGGAACTTGGGTGTATGCACTTACATACGTGTGTGCATTTCGTGTGTGAGCGCTGCTCAGCCTTGAAAGAATCTCCCAGACGAGTCACTCTCTTCCTCTCTTCTAAGTCATCCAAGCATTCAAGTCAGATCTTTTATTAATCCTTTCAGTTAACAGTGCATTCCATTCAAATCTGGCCTTAAAACTTTATGCTAACTGTGCATTCCATTCAAGTCGACTCATCCAAAATGATATTACACTGAACCCAGACAGGAACTGATAATTGTTTTTCAGAAGCTCAAACTGTCCTCTGCCCTCAGCCTAATTTTAGACTTTAATCCTGGTTCGGTACGCCCATTCCTGACCCACCCTGAGTCTGACAGTTCCCTCAAGGGTTCAACGGTGACATCAAAATATGAGGTGGGTTCCTTGAAGTGGATAAACCGCTTCGGGTTATTGCTCTCTCTCAGGCACAGCAGGAAGCTGCAGTTGGCACCCAGACAACAAAACAAGACAACTAAAGATCAAGAGTTCAATGTCTGAGCAGCTCTGAATTCAACATGTTTAAAAAAATGATTAAATAAGTAGCAGAGGTGTAATGATGAGAGAAAATGTCTGAAGGTGGTGGTTACTTTCACATTGCTACCTTTTAATCAGAGGTTTTTTATGTCAGAAGCTTAGCGTGGGAAATATTTTCACTGTCATCTGTCAGGTTTGCGGTTTACATCATTTGAAACAAACAACAATAATGTACTTCCAAATATGCAGCGAACAAAGCAAGCATTTCCGACGTAAAAACCACATGACTTGTAATGCTGGTGGCGTGAGGACACAAACAAAAGTAGCTTGCGTAAGATTGCGTAACATCCGAATGATCATACAATTCCATGAGAGACAATTTGAAATTAGGCTTCAGTGATGTTCCTGTCAGTCATGTAAATTACCCACAATGCAAAGTGATCTGAAAGCCTGTAATCACTCCTACTGTGCTGCAGTTCACCTACTTTAAACTGTGAACTGCAGCCATTATAGAAGACACATTACTTATATGTATTTTATAGTAGCAACTATAATAACTTTTTGTTTGTTGGTCCCAATCAGAAACTCTGTCATACATAGAAGATGCCCATACAAATCGACAGATGATGTTATGTAGTGGCCTGAAAATCTAAGCTATAAGTTGCATTATGTTTTGTAGTATTTGGTAACACTGGTATTTTTAAAGCCTGGAAAAATAATAAAACATCTACTACACAGCACAGACAAGAAAGTTGTGGAGGATGTGCCAAGCCAACAAGTAATTATGATCATAATGTGGATTTTGTGGATTTTCTACAAAGAAAGGGCTGTGATGTATCTTAATCAGTGACATATGTCAAGATGCCACCTACATGCACACTCATATGTTTTCACTTATGCCTAATATTCACTCGACTCTTGCATCTTAGGGCCCCTAAAACAGAGACTTTTGGAAATGCTGCTGACACCATTTCACTTTTAAAATTCTGGGGTTGTGTTGTCATTGAGACTCTGGGAAACAGTGACACTGACACCCATGTTTGCTTTCTGATTAGACCTTACTGTCAGTATACATTCTTTCTTGATTCATCAAGCTCCTGTCAAATGACCATTTTCTGGAAGAAAAAACTAAGACAACAACCCTCTGCTTCATGTTTACATCAACACCTGCATGGACAGTGTACATCAGTGGTCGTGTGATGTACGTTTTCAAGCAGGTTATTATGTACAGAGTATTTCTCTAACAGAAGTGAAACACTTGCCTAGATGAATTGCATTTTTCTTTCTTTTTTTTTTTTTTTTAAAGAAAAGAAAATGATTGTTTCAGGTATTTCACTTATTCAGCATGACTTGTTGGGGCATCCTGATGCTCTGGGGTTTATAAGCCTCCTGTGCTGACCAACAGTTGCAGTGCTGCCAGTTTGCATCCCTCCTAAAAAACTACATATTTTTCATGATCTTTGTGTCTTTCTCACATAGCCATCAAATATGATGCACAAAAATGTGAAAAAAAGAACACTACATCAGCTAATCTAAGAGAATCTAACATTGTCAAACACTGTAGGAGCCAAACTTGGAGCAACTTCAGATTAGAACATTTATGGTTTATGTGTATATTCAGTTTGTCACCCATCCCATTGGTTGATATCAAAGCACTGATTTAAAAAGCCTTCCTTTAAAAGATTTTGGGTTTCTAATTTTCCAAGGAGGGTTTCGTTGTTTGTCAACTGTCCAAACCTTTTTTTGATGTCAGCGTCTGTCACCCATCATGTATAACTTGAACAAAACCAAGAACCAGGATGTTGCAGCAGCTTCACACTGTGATTTGAAAACTGTGTCAAGGGTGTTGTGCTTTGTGTTCTTCCATTGTGACTCAGCTAAATATCTATATTTTTATGTGGACATCTGAACACAACACTATCGTCATCTGCCTGGAAGACATCCTGGAGAGATGTCCTCCTCACTTCCTCAACTTGCCCCTTCTGAACTCTACACCACCTGTGACTTTACTCCAGTGTGGGCATTTAGATCACCTACAAACACATTTTATTTCAGATGTGGTCAGACAGCACATCTTTAGAACTCATTCTGACAGAGCATAACCTGGCCCTTCTGATAACTTGGCCTACTCAGCTCAGTGCCACCGACTGTATAAAATGTAAATAACATTTTACCTGCCGCGATATGTAAAAGCTTCAGTGTGATCCAGTGAATACGTGCTACCCAGCCCGATGAATCTATTGAAGTCAACGTTAAATGCTTCCGAGCAGGTTTCATACAGGAGGTCAGGGATCAGGTCAGAGCTGTCAGTTAAGATTGATGTCGGTGTAAAGCTTTATCTGTCACTGCAGTCATTGTCAACACGCTGCAGGACCAGGTTCAGTCCAACAGTCTGCTCTTTAAGCGTGTGTGGGAATAACCTCGTCGATGAAGGGTGTGGGAGGGAGCTGTCATGTTTACCTGGGACATTAGGTTGTTTTGTAAAGGCAGGTAAACACATTCCAGACTTTCTCTTTGTGTGTGTTTGTGTGTGTGTGTTAGAGAATAACAGTAACCAAATACATTTACTCATTTATATTATGCTGGTAAACTTTTTTTTCCCTTTTTATCAGATTTTCTTAATGTGTCATACGAGAGCATTGTATTTTCACTTTATTACATTTATCTGACAGCTGTAGTTACGTTTGCATTTCACATTTGAGTGGTATACTGTTGAAAGTTATTGCAATACCTTGCAGTTATAAAACACATTTTTTTTCTTGATGCCGACACTTTAAAAGAAGCTGTACTTTATGATTGTGCCTCCATGACTGTTGAGGCTGTAAATACAAGTGCTCTTTCTGGCAGTGTGTGGATTGTCCACAAAGCAGAAGCAAGAAGCAGAATATTAAATATTTTCCCTTACATAGCCGACAGTCAGGAGGAGCATCATGGACAACACAAAGCCTGTCTGTAGAAGGTGTTTCACCTACACCGACTGAGGGAGCCGACACGTCCGACTTGGCAAAAGGTTTTGCCAAAAGACTCATTCTAAGCTGTCATGTTCTATCATGCCATCAGATGTAACTCAGTTGAGGGATTTAACTAATGAACTAACTTTTTCATTCAGAGTTTAGCTGTAGCAATGATAGCTGTTTAATCTGACTTTATCTTTTTAGCTAACTACTACCAATGACCAAACTTAGCTGGTAAAGTTAACTTTATCATAACTCACAAGGTGCTAAACATCAGGCGTTCACAGCGTGCAGATCAACAACAGCAGTTCTAAAGGTCAACTGAATTCCTGCCGAAAGTGTAAATCTTGCACTAAAGTACTGCAGCACTTATCTCTACAAGGGTTTTGCCTTTTATCAGCAGCAGTGCGTCATCGAAAGGTGAAGAGGTGTGAAAATGTAAAGAGGTGATCCTAATGTAGTGTTCCTCCAGTTCTGGCTGGATATGAAAATATATAAACACACTGTGGTGATATAACTGGCTTCTGTTTATGGCTTCCTTTCACATTCTCTCCTGCTGTCTACTTGACCTTGTTAAAAAAGTTCTTTTTTAGTTAATAAAGTTTGCTGGTCTGTCGTCTGATATTGTTTTGCTTTTCTGATGTTTTAGGTTTTTCCCGTGGCATTGTTTTAGTAATATCAAGAGATTTAGGCAGGTATCGTTTCAAAGTCTGTATTAAAGTCATTATTATAGTGGCATAGTGAGAAAACTCCATAACATAAGCACTTGGAATTTTGTAAAGAGCTAAAACTGTCCAAAATGTCAAATTCAGGAACTTTGAAATCCACCAAACAATCAGATAATGGGACAAGAACTTATTATCATTATCAATATTGTCTTCATTATTTATGAATAGCTTAGCAATAGCTTTGCAAATTAGAATTTTTACATTTAAATGAACATCTGTTACCTGCTAAACGAGTCTACACAATGCTAATTAAGCCTTTTTGCTCCAGGTAACATCTCCGTATTTCAAACTATAGAAGTTTTAAATCTGGTTTCTGTGGTGACAATACATTAAAAAGTACTATTAACTAGTAGTGAGAGTTGGAGAGGGAAGCAACCATAGTGACGGAGACAGAGCAGCAACTTGAAGTATGCGGCATGTATGTAAAGCACGCGACAGTGTTTGTGTAATTACTGTCACTGCCAAGTAAGGAAGAGAAAAGTTTACATTACAGGTTTAAGTCTTGGGGAGCAGCCAACAGGGTCACCATGTGAAGATGTGAGGAAGAGGAGTTAAAGCTTGCCAGATAGGTATGATGCTATGGGGGCCCTCTTTCTTATCCTTGTTCATCATCTCATGAAAACAAGTGAAATTGGGGAAACATGATCACATCTTAGCCTGATATCATGACTTCACTCCCCAAAAGAATGATTTGAAGGTACAATTGCATGTTCGCTGCAAGCTAAACACACATGCACTCCGGTGTCCATGCGTATATGAGTGGGCGCCCGTGCGTGTGTGCAGCCCCGGCCTTTTCAAGCCCTTTGTGAGAGTGTATTGTCTGGGCCAGTGATAGAAGTGGTTTTGAGGAGGGGCGGAAGTTTTCCGGAAGGCATTTGTCCAGAGTGAGGGCGGCTCTGCCCTGAGACTAAACAGGAGGGAACACAGGTACACAGAGGGAGGCTTAGCACAGCTCAGGGAAACAACACAAACTGGACTGACGGGACCCAGACACAGCAAAACAATGCGCTCCTAAAATTACATCATACGAAACGTGCACCAATTAGGGAACAGGTCTATAAAAGTACACTGCTGTAACTTGTCTACTAATGCTTCTGTTTCACACGACTTTTTTTTTTTTTTTTTTAAATTTACGTATTTCATGTCCTAATCAGCTTTACAAAGCAGATACCTCATTTTAGCCCCCCCTCAAGTCTGGATCATAGATTAAGCTTTAAATGTAGCAGCTGCTGTTCACAGCGAAGGTAAAAGCCCAGGAACAATGCTTAAAAAGTTAAAAAACTATTTGATTCATTTTATTTTTTTTGCTGCAGGGTAAAAAGGTCAAGGAACATTCTTCCTTTCACTGCTGCTTTTCTTTACCTCTTTTACAACCATTTCTACCAACTAATACCCAACATTTTAATAACACAGGTGCATTTATCACTGAGCCGAGCTTCAGAAAGAAAATGCTTTTTCAAGTTTCGTCACAGAGAGGAGGACCTTGGCTCTCTTGACTTTTTCCAGCGGTTACTTTTTTTTTTTTTTTTACATTGTCTCAAGCATTTGTTCCCTCAACAGCTATATTGGAAAAAAAAAATCATATTTCCACACCTTTTTAGAATGTGTACAAAAAGTGTTGCACTGAAACTTAACAATAAAACATCCTCCTTAACCTGCATATTTTAAATCCTTTCCTTTCCTCGCGTCTAGGGTGGTCTGCACTGATCTCTTAACTCTGACATACCAGTCAAAACACCACAATCTGTGTGTGCATGCATGTGTGTAGACGTGAGGGTATGATTCAGAACTCATAACAGTTAAACAAGGTTTTAACATACCACTATTTAGGGTTTCAGCCAGCATTAAGAGCAGGGAGGGTGTTGTGGGGAAAGAGCCACTTTGTTGGGGGAAGAAGGATTTCTACATTTCTCATTCAGTTAAAACCTCCATCTGCAGTTAAGAAAAATGTAAACGTGATTAGAACTCCAGACTCTTGAGCTTTAATCTTTACTAAAGAATGCAGGGAAATTTTTAAAATAGTCTCCAAAACCTAGTTTTTTCAGTTAAAAATAAACTGCATTAAATTATTTTTGTAATGATCAATTAACATCTACTGTATGTTTGAAATAATGAGTAGAACTGAACATAAAACAACCTTAGCAGCATATTTTGTGCTTATTTAATTGCTAGTCTTTTGTTTTTATGCCATTTCATCAGTCTTAGTGACGACCATCTACACCACTTAGTGCAATTGAAAGCTGTATAAAATGAGTTATATGTCAAAATAAAACAAATTCAAATTTGAAGCTATACAAAGAAGTGTTTTATATTTGATTTGGTTTAACAAAAAAACTGACAAACTCTGGTTTCAGCATACTCAGCAAACTCAAACTATCTTCAGTTCATCCTCAATCCTTCCTGTACAACAAAAGTGGATTCTCAATTCTGTTTTAAAAGCAACAGAGTTTCTCCTCAAAAGATAAGACTGTGGCGTAGTAAAAGAAGCTTTTCATTTCTAAAAACCAGAAGGAACACGGAGGCATAAGTCAGTAATGGAACTTTAACATGGGACCATTAGTCTTGGAGTTTTATTTTTACCTGCTGCTTGCTGCGGTTGAGGTACCAAAACTATGTGGATAAGTTTAGGAAGATATTACACTTTGGTTGACTTTCACAATGAAAACTGCATCACAGTTTAAAGCTTGTTTAAATTTAGGCAACAAAACTATGTGGTTCGGATTAAAATACAACCCTTGTTTGAAGCTTCTCCTCCATTTTCCTGGTTACCAGGGTAACGACCATCTATTATAAGATTGGTTGTCTGAAACAGACATAATCCAGCAGAAATCTGTTTCACTGAAAACACAACTGAGACTGTGGTTTAGTTGTAAAGGAAAGTAAGTTTTGGGAGACAAGGCTGCTTATTCTGGTGTGACATGTTATTTCTGAGATGGTCACAGTTATCCAGCTCCTTATGAAACGTAGCATCACTAAACGTACCGCTTGTTTTGAAGGGTTTTCACGAACCCTAAGGCCACGAAACTTGCAGCACCTCAATGACTACGCAAACTAAACTTTCAATTCAATTGGAAAAAGTACATCAAAGTAAGCTATTATAGCAGCAATATGTATAATAGGAAATGGGATTTGAAGTTTTAATCTCTGCTTTGGCTCCCGTCCAGCACACCTGGCCGGGCTCAAACAAACACACAAACAGGATCCTCAAAGACTTACAGATACAAATTGGCAACAGAGATCACTAAACAGTCGTGTAAAGCTGGGCTCAGTCACTTCCTTCAGGTACAACCTCTCTGTGGTTACAGCTTTCTCTGTCTCCTGAAAGGAAGAAAGAAAAGGGAGGATCGCAGTCGGCAAGAAGACACAGAGACAGAGGGCTGAGGGAGGAACTGGAAGATCTGAATGCAGACAAAAGACAGTTGAAAATCAAAGATGTTAATGAAAGACAAAGACAGTGAGAGGGAGAATACGGGGACGGGGAAGGATAAAAGAAAAGAAGGAGAGGAAGAAATATGTTTCACCCAGTTGTTGACATGGTGTCAGCCGCGGCTATCAGGGTTAAAAAAACACATCACAGATTTGTTTGCTCTGTGAGAGTAAACTAGCCAGAGCAACGCCCTGCCTCAGCAATGCTTTCTCACACACACACACAAACACACACACACACACACACACACACACACAGAGGGAGAAAAACAAAATGCGAGGGGCAGGTCGGCTCATGCAGCAGGGAAACAGTTTGCAGAGCAGACGGAGAGAGTGAGAGGCATTAGGAGGTTGATCTAAGGCGTGGCTCGCATTCACTTACCTGCTCAGGTAGGGAGGGCTGGAGGGAAAGACGCTTTCAAGAAAAATTAAACAAACTGTCACTCTGTTTGACTTTATTTGAAATATTCTGCAGCTGTTTATGTACTCCAGAAAGTGTACATGTTACCATCGAATCAGTTGTTATGCAGAGGCTGTTTCCATGATGGACTTAATGCGTATTTTCAAAAAAATGTACCCAGTTTTGAAAAAAAATAAAAGAGTTACAATACTATGTTATTAAAAGAGATTAAAGTGCCTTTTCAAAAGAACATTTAACTCACATGACTGATCAGAAGTTTTTTTTTTTTTTGTCGTCTTCGTCTCCAGACAGCATGAAGCGAATGAATGAATGAGACTCAAGCTTGTTTACACTGCAAGACACCATGTTGTACTTGATGGAACTGTGCTGAGAGTTGTGGGTCAGAAAGAGCAGAAAAGCCAGTATGGCAAACTGCAAAATCAGTTACATGCAAACACAGCTAATGAGTTGTCATGTGGTATTTACAACCAACAAGTGCAACAAGTAGCATCCAGGATGATGAGTTTTCTCGTTGTGAGGTACAGATAACAGATATATGATGTATTGTTCATGACTGAAGCATAAAGCTGAATCATGGTTTCACTTTTTTTTCAACTGGCCACTTGACATTTTTCTTTGTTTTCTCTAATCTTGTACATTTTATAATGATAGTGAAGGCTTTATTTCTATTCTGTTTCAGCCAACAAACACTGAGGAAAACAAGGCAGCAGCTCATCTTTACTAAGTTCCTGTAATAATATAATTTTACTGCTTTTACTGATACATTCTTATCTTGGTCATTGTAAGGGCTCATCATACATGTACCTGAACACTCAGAGACTTTCCACCATTTTGCAGTTCAACCAAGAAGACTGGATATAAATTTTTTATCCAGCACTGGAGAATAAATGTTGGTATTTTCATTGAACATCTGTGAAACATAGATAAACAGTGGCATGTTGATTCAGTTTTGTGTTGGAGTTTGTGTTATTCTGAATTTTTACCGCACACGTACATCATCTCCAAATATCCATTACTGTCTCCTTAATTACTACTAATTGATGGCAGTAGTGAAAAACCATCCCCTAGATACAGCATTAGCAATAGCAGTGAAATGCTACGTCTAGAAAATCCAACACAATGAGCAGAAAGTTGAACAGAAAAAAAAGACAAATGCAGTTTAGGGCTGTCTGTGCACACTGTAGGCCACTAGAGCAGTAATATCATCAATAGTATTTGTGTAAAACCAAACAATAAAGCAACAGTAATAGAAATCAGGGGGGTCAGAGGCTGCTGCTGATGAATTTTACTGACTGTATCCAGGAAACATGTTTAAGTTTATGTATGTGTTTTTCAAATACAAGTCATTTTCATGAGTGAAAATGGGGAGGGGAAGGCTGATGGACAGCTAAATGTACTTCTAATACAAGGAGGTGACAGTGAGTTTAGTCTTATTTTTGTAATTAGATTAACTACATCAACACGTACATCATATTTGTGTGTGAGAGTGACTGGCTAACATCCTCTAACCCCCTAATAAGCTTTAGACGTGTCATTAATACTGTTTGAGAGGCGTTAGAACACTCTGATCTGTTTGTCTCTCTGTATTTCTGCCTCTGTGTGTGTGCCTGTGTGTGTGTGTGTGTGTGTGTGTGTGTGAGACCTGTCATTGGTTGAGTACAGTACATGTCTGGCTGCCTGTGTCAGCCTGTGAACATAAACATTAAACCCTCATTAAAATACTGCTAATCCCTTCCCATGACATACAACCTGCCTTTAAACACACACATACAGACACACACAAAACACATGCCTGTTATTAGAGAGCTGGTTTGTCATTCAGGTTAGTTTATCATAATCGGTTGGGAGAATTGCGCCATAAAACATTATCGTTAATTTGAGGGCGGCGGCTGACAGGATATTGTTTGAGCACGAAAACACAAGTGGATATTTACTGTCATTAAACTATAGAAATGTGAGGCTTATTTTTTCTTGTATGTTTTTTTTTTTTTTTTAATGGTCTCATTTGTATTCCTGAAAGTGATTTTTCTTCTGAACGGGGAGCTAATGTGTCTTAGGTTTAATACAGAAATGAGAAACTTTACAAAACTGCAAATAAAAAAAAGAACATTTTAAAAATGAAGAATACTACTTGAAGTAACTGCTTGAAATAAACTGATCTAACTGCTATATTATAATAACTTTATCAGAGTTTCTTTTTTTTTTAATTCAGGGAATAGTAGAAGTATTTTTGAATCCACTTGAACCCTCTACACTCATTGGCTTGACATTAGCTACAGTGAGAGTACTTGTTGAAGTGCAATCGTGTTGTTTGTGGGCCCCCTTTTACAAAGTCTACCAAGTGCTGTGGGATTTAAAAAAAACAAAACATTATTACCTAAATGTTCAGGATTCACCTTCAAGTCATGTGTCATGTGAAATAGGGAGGAATCTGCTATTGAAAGAGCACTGCTTTCTGATGGTGAATCTAGTCAACGAGGAACAACAGAGGCTGCTCTTTTTTTTTTTTTTTTTAACAAATTTTATTGATTTTTTTAAAAACTAATTTTAGTGCTACCCTTCTCTCCTTTTATAAAATAAATATAATTCCTAATTTTCCTGTCCCAGTCAACTGAGTTTTGATACTCTACATATGCACACAGACAGAAAAGGCAGAAAATATCTGTAATCTGCAGCGTGCACATCTGTTATATTAACAGAGTGGCAATACTATTGAGCTGTTTTCTTTTTCCCACAATGCCAAACTTTGTTTATTAACTCTGAAGAATAATAATTAGTGAAGATAATAATGCACAAAAGTGCAGAGCGAGACCCCATCAAAATACTGTCAGTGATATTTAGCAACACTTTAATAATGTTTCAGACTATTTAAAGAAATGAGAATGTGCAGAAATTGTTAAAAAAAAAAAAAAAAAAGGCCAATTATTATGCAGGAAAAGGTGGAAATGAAAAGGAAATAGGGAGAGAGCTTAGGAGAAAGTGAGAGAGAATGTGTGATTGTGCAAGAAGCATGTTTTGACATTCACAGAGTGCCGTCTCTCTTTACCTTAGAAATAAACAGATGGAAAAGTGAAAGGGAACAAATGAGAGGAGAGATGGGAGAGGGGGGAGGGCCCAGGCTGCTATCTGCCATGCAGAGAGGCATATTTACTAGAGGCGTTTTTCAAAAAACACATTTCTCTCTGGGAGAAGCTATTTGGCTCCCGCCAGGCAGTTGTGACAGGGAAATACATTAGGCCTGATTTGGTTTGTTTTGGTTGTTTTGGAGATGCTGCAATTATGAAAGACAGGGGGCTGGTGATTGAGCAGGGTCAGTTGGATTCTTTTTCTTTTTCATCCTGTAGTCGTTCTCCCCTGCGCTTTTGCTTTTTTAGTCTACCTGTTTCACTTTCTTCTCTCCGGCAACAACTCTCATCCCTCCGGCTGTCTCTTGTTGGATGACTGTCTCATAAGTGAATTAGAGTCTTCTAAGATGTGAAGATAGATATTTTTTCCACACAAAGCCAAAGAAAGTACTTCCTGAAATCAAATGAAATTCAATAAACAAAAAATGATTCTGCAATAAAAGAAATGACTTCTACTATTTTTTTGGTAGGAATTATTTGATGTGTTTTTTGGAAAATGGAAACAGACGGTCAGATTAACTGCTGAGAAAAACTGATGTGTGAAATGTATAATACAGGTTAGCATACAATCACACATTGTCCTTGTCCTACTTATTAAGTTCTCTGGTCCTGACTTTAAAAAAAATTCCCTGCTTATTCCAGCCAAAGAAATTCCATCATCTTCCTCAAACGTCACGACCAGTAGGAAACCTGTTTCTTCTTCATTCTCCATCTCCCTTTGTAGCTTTTCCTCCTTCCCTCCATTTCCCCTTAAGTCAAAACTTCACACCAGGAGAGGAAGGTCAGAAATTTGACAGAAAGGAATTGTTGAAAGAAGAAAAAAAATAAAAATCTTCACTGTCATGGATTTCTGACAGTCAATATTTACAGATTTTCATATCTGAATAACAACTGCAAATTGTTAAAGTGATTTTGTGGTAATTTTATGGTTCACATCACCCTGAGGTAATTGCAGAGGGAGAGTGTAAAGAGAGGAGCATTCATTCCTCTCCTCTCTCTTTCTCTCCCTCTCTCATATATTTGTTTCCCTGTCATATTTTCTTTTTTTTTGAGTCGCAATTTCCATTGTCTGTTTCTCAGTGTATCTCCATCTTTTCATGTATTTATGTAGCCCTGTGTCTTTCTTCTTTCTGCTGCCTTCTGTAGGTTGCCTCAGTTTGCTCTCATCCTTTCATTCCTTTCTCCTTTTTATCACAGCTGTAGAGAGTTTTATATCTCACCAGCTATTTATGTCGTCAGTTTGGAATACATAGAAAAGAGTTCCATTTTTATTTAAAAAAAAAAACTTTTTTCCAAAAAGTTCTCAAACCTAAATCTCTAACTCCTGTTGTTAAAAAACACTTTCGTCACCTGTTAACGTGCATAAATACAATCACTTTACTCCAATTTCAGAGGAGTCTGATGTGGTTTTTACATGCATACAGTAAAGGATGACATGGTCTGCAGTCCATACATCACCAGGAGTGAAAGATCTTTATTTTAAACTCCTGCAAAGATACCAAATGTGTCTGGATGACTTCCTCTTACTGCTGTTTGATGAACTGTTGCAGTCTTAAAAATATTTCACTCAGAATAAACTTCATGCAGCTAGCAAGAACCAAGATGATACAGAATACTCTGTGTGTAGTGAAGTCAGACAGCCTCTCTCTGGAGAGCAGGCAGATGTTATGGCCAATAAAGGGTGCTACAGGAGGACTGAAGTGTGTGTATGCGCCTCAGAGAGCCAGTTCATGTGTGTCCATTTCAAAGGCTCTTCTCAAACAGACCTCTCCTTTAATTCTGCCACCCAGCAGGACACAGACTCTCTCTGCCTCACACACACACAAACACCCTATGAGAGGCTAATAGGTTGAAGTGAGCATGTCTCCGTCTGAACAGTGGACTCTCTTCAGGGCGGCCGCAGCTCTGGGGGGGCTCAGGGTCCTGAAACTGACATGTTGGGATTTGGCCTTTAATCAGCAGCATCAGTGTGTTTCATAATCTGGGTCGGGACCCTGATTTGGGTCACAAGTAGATTAAATGTGCTCCCAAAATTCTTTTGGAAGCAGCTGAAACTGCAGCTGAACAAGTGGCTCATCGCTGCATGATTCAGGAGACCACAGGGTGCAACTGTGTCTCTTCAGGTTTTTACAGTCTCCACAGCCAAATAAATGCTAACCTGCTATCACCAACAATAGAACTGAGAGTTGTCAAATGTCAGAATAAATAAGGTGTTCTCCTCACAAAGACGTACAAGCATGTTGAGCAAAACATGACCCTGAAAAATGTTACAACATTGTTATCCAGAAGTCAGAGTCTCTCTGCTAAGACCTGCTGTTCTTCCACTAGCTACTGAGGGCAACTGTAAGAATATGTTCAAGAGAAAAAAGAAAGGAAACAGTTTGTGCTGAAAACCAGGAATTTTCTGGTGTACAGGAAATAAATCATGTCAGTGTTTCACTTAGCTTCCGTTTATGACTGGTTTAATAAATTTGGCTATATATATATTTTTAAAAAAAACTTTTTCCACTTTATTCTGTTATATTAGCACATTTCTCACTTTTCTTCAAAGTAAAACTGACAATTTCTTAATGGATGCATTATTTTTTTTTTACTTAAGCAAATGTTGAATTCAGCATCAACTAGTGATGCATGATATTAAAATTTCTGTCCGATGCTGATATCCGATATTAAGATTTCTAATATTTCAGATATTACCGATGTCTATATTCAAGTTTTGTTAGTAAAGTAAGCACTGTGAGAAAACGTAAAAAATATTCAAAAGAAACCCATACCAAATTAGACCCCATAGTCTTCTTTATTATGCAGCAAAAATAAAACATATTTAAACATATTTAAAGTTCCAGTTCAGGGCCATTTAAATAAAAAAATCTGTGAAATGGCAGCAATATCAAACGTAGAGACAAAGATGCTTATGTGAGACAATCATCGGTTTTTCACGTCGGCTAAATTTGTTCATTGGACTGATACCAATATATTGGAAAAAAACACTTACATACGATGTAGTTGCCGATATATGTCGTGCATCCCAAGCATCACCATGTCATTGTTGCATCCACACGTCGGTCACTCTTGGCTCCAGTCATTGGTCAGCTGCAGTCAGTGCTGCAGTATAAGACAATGGCAGCTGCAACAGAGTCCAGCTTGGTTCAGTGTAAAAGCTTCCAAAACTTGAAATTATGACAGAAGGAAAAGTTTGGTTGTTCATAGAGTTTTGGTGGCAGACCAGCTGAAGCTGTGCACAAGCACCTGAACTTGTTGAAGCAGAAGCACTTCACCTCTGTTGGCCTCTCTCCTGCTCCCTGTGCTCACATATACTGTATTTTAATGTAGCTATATTCCAAACAAAGCTCTTCTTATTTAAATGTTGCTTTCTATTGTGAGACAATGGAATGAGTTTAAAATACTGACTGAAACACAGCTCGATAAACTACATGGTAACAAGCACTCATTGCCAAGCTCTTGCTCTGCACCACTGTGATTTCATAACAGCAATGTCATCCAACAAATTCACCACACATGAGTTAAAGATGACAGCTGTACTGATGAAACTGAACCTACCACCAAAGTCAGACAGAAATTACAACAGAAGCAGAAAATTAATGAAAAATACTTTATTTATCCCAGAAGGGAAATTCAATCTTGTAAAAGCTCACTTTTTTTCTTTTTTCTTTTTTCTTTTTTTTTTTAATCAATACAACACATATTCCACACAACAACAACAACAACAACAACAACAACAAAGGTCGTGGCTTTAGCAGCACGGTGCCCAAGTTGCACTTTATTTGTATACAGACATTGTTAGGTAGCTTAAAAGAAGCTTAGGTTTCTCGTGGAGATGCTCTACTGACAGAAATAGGAATTTATTGTTATCATGTTGGAAGTTCCAGTTTAGTTAGTTAAGTCTTTATTTCCATTTTGTCAAAGTAAAGGGAACTGTAATTAATGTTAATTTATCATTAAGATGATTCAATTATTTTGTAAAATGGTTAAGAATTTGTTAAGGTGGATCATTTATTTGGCCTTAATATGCTTTATAAGGGGGAAAAAAGCTCTCTCTTCCTGTTTGGTGTTGCTTTTCTTTGTTTTTTTTTTCTTTCTTTTTTCCATTCAAATTGGCTCTTGTGGAGACAGCTTTTGGCGATGGTAACCTTTCAGATCCAAGGGTCACCAGACAAACTCTACCCATAATCCCTCAGCTAAAGGCCAACCAGGAAAGTAAAGTCAACATTTCTCTCCAATACAAAAGATCTTACTGACTTCCCCTGTTTACCCCTCACCGCTGTACACACACATACACGCACACGCTCAGGCGTACACAAATACAGACACATGCAGACACAAGCAAACATACACACCGAGCAGCTGTTTAAACTCTCTTTCCACTGAGACTAGCCTGCAGTGAAAGGTGGCCTGTCTGTAGACATGGACAAAAAACAAATAAACGTCAACAAATAAACAGGTGTAGATGTGCATAACAGCAGTAAATGTACTAAATTATCTGTCGTCAGTATTACTTGCTGCCCAGTTACATGCATTTCAAATTACGGTAATGTGATATTGTCGTGACTAAAGTATTGAGATACATGCCCTTCTTTTCCCTAATCCCCACCATTACGTCCCACAAAAGCAGCAGATTTCCAGATACAATGCATTGTACAACACAGTACGATCTAAGTAGTTTGAATACAGTATGTACTGTACATACATGTGTACGGAAACTAATCTTTTTTATAGACACGGAAGTCAATGAGCTACGACGGCCAGAAAACCAAATTAGGGCCAGCAATGACCAGCAATTTGTCCTACAATGACCAGAACAGACTGGAGCACCAATACGGCCAGAAAATCACCAGATCATGTGACATGGCCGGCAATTTTCAACATTCATTTCATAAAAACAAAAATTCTGTATCATGGAGCAGTCACATGTCTAAAAATTCGAAACACTGAAGGTAATTAGGTAATGTATTCTAAAGACAGGATGCATGATGGGCTGTGAGAGCTGTGTGAGGCTCAGGTCAGGTCCACAATGACGTCTGAAGAGTACATCTCTTTATTGATGATGCCACAGATTGTGGCCAAAATGCAGATCTGAGCAACATTCTTCATCTAGAAAAATTGCCAGATGAATCATGTCCAAAAATAAAATGAAAATGAGACAAAAAAAGGACTCGGTTGAGGAATTCCATGCATAGCAAAGTAAAAATGTGTCTGATGTGTTTGGCAGAAACAAAGGACATCAGTAGTTTTTCCATCATGTATTTTTATGTGCATTTTGAAGCATCACTTCATTGTAATGACCAAAAAAAAAAAAAGTTACTTCATTTTGCAAAAACATAACAAATGGAAACACTGTTTTCAAATTAGTGGAAACATTTAACCTCCATGATTCATCAGCTGTTTTCACTTATTTTGTGGCCATCACCTCCGAAAAGCACAAAACATGGTCAGTACCAGTTGATATGAATGAATAACTACAACCTTCTCAATTAAAAACTCTTCCTGAAGACTTCTTTTCATTTGTCTCTTGTTGATGATTTGAGTTTTTAGTGGTTGGCATAGTCTATACCACCACCTTTGACAGAGCATAGTATCATTTGTTCACTCCAAAGCAGTAAATGTAAACGATTTTTTTTCTTCAAGTGGACAGTCATATGGAACACAGCTATTGAATGATGCCCTTTCATTTTAAGGAAGTCTAGTAGGATACCTTGGAACCTGAGACATCTGGACCAGTTGTCTCATTGGACAGGATCAGATTTGACAGATTTGACAGAGCTGAGCCTCAGCTATCATGTGGGAATCTATCTGGAGGAATCATCCAGCAGATGGAGAACAGAACCAACCCTGACTTTATTCAACAGAATCCTGCAAAGTGCCCTGGGAGGTAAGTTAAATACTCCTGCTGCTGGATGTCAGGTGCACCCCAAATAAAATTTGGAATCTCACCTGATGCCAAAAATTTGCCTCTCAGACGGGCAGATTAGAACGATTTTAAAGGCGGCAGTTGCGTCTGCCTGGGAGAGCCGTGCACCCTGCCCAGCTAGTTTTATTAGTTTAATTGCATTGTCAACAGTAGCATAATAAAGAGAAAAGTAGCTCAGGTGGAATGAGGCCATTAATGTTAGAGAAAGGGACTGAGAGGGGTGTGGACAGGGCGAAGATTAGTCTTTTCTTCCCTGGAATTTTTCTTGTGGCCAAAATGAGAATGGAGAGAACTTGAATGAGCCAGTAATTTACTTAGTACACTACAGGGTTTTTTTTGTTGTTTTTTTTTTTTAACCACATAAGTCTTAGTTGAATATGTGAGAAACAGGATCCTGCCCCTAAATCCTTGAGAAAGGCCTGTGAGTGGGTGGTCTACAAACACTGTATTAGTATTAAAATTGGATGGCAGACACTGAGCATTTAGAACCATACTTTGCACCATCTTGGTTCTTGTGTTTCATGTTGGTTAAAATTAGATGTACAGAGCTGACAGAAAATGTGTGAGTCATATTATAGCTTTCCAGACCAAGACTGAAAAACTTAATTGAGGACTGAAGCCAGTGTCACAAGTGTTGAAGTTACCATTAAGATGTCACAAAAGGTTTGAACAAGTTTCAGAATTGAAGTGAAGTGAATCGCATTGATCATCTCATTACAATGCAACATTCTGCTGGGAACTTCTTGGTCCTTGCATTCATGTGGAGGTTACTTTGGTGCATACCGCCCACCTAGATGTTGGTCTAGACCAAACACACAACCCGATAACAATAGTGCTCACTGACAGCAGCTCACCACTACTGGCTTGAGGAACACAACCAAGAGTCACCAGGTCTTCAAACTCCCCAGATCAAAATCCAACTGAGTGTCCCAATGCATGGAATCTCCACTCTATGGCCCACAGGACCCAAGGACATCAAGAACACCTTGAGACATCCTTTGCCAATGTGCAGGGCAGAGCTGTTTTGGCAGCACAAGGAGGGCCAACACAAAATCAGGCAGGTGGTTTTAGTGTTGATCAGTGTAAGGCTATTAATTACCATTATTTTATTATAAATTTTATTTTTCATTTTTTCTTATATAAAGTTTTCCCTCTGCGTTATAAAACACCTCTATCCACACAACCATTGTTTTACAAATAGTCTTCATCCACGCAAGAATGCCAAAACACATACAAACGCTTCAACAAGGCTGCCAGTCACACAATGATACATTTAATGCATTAAAAACACTAAAAATTAAATCTCATTTTATTGTTTTTGCAAGCTCTAAACTGCAAAGAGATCTCTAAGTACAGAATCTTTACTGCATCCGTGACGTGATGCACCAATGCCAAGTGAAGTTGTAAACTTGTAACTGCAAGTGCTGAGCAAACATAAAGAAGTTGGCGGGCTATACAGCTGACACTGTTGTTGTTGTTGCTTCAGGTACTTACACATCACACAAAGCAATGATGGACATGCATGAATTAAGGTGTGACATCACTGTTTTCCAAGCTGTATGTTTTACATAACCACACGTAAACTTTTCTCTTCAGGGAAAATATCTCCGTTAGAGTGACCATGCAGCTTGCATTTGGAAGAGAGGTTCAAATGTTAATTTAAAAAAATATCCGTATTAGTGCAGTCAAGGCCTCACACAGTAACCCAGAGGTTGTTAGATTAAATTAATCAAGCATCAAGTAGGTAGATCAGGGCATTTCATCGCTGCTTCCCTCAGATGGCTTCTGTGTTTTTCAGTGAACAACTTTATCTTATCTGGTGATGAGTTTCTTTCTCACGTGGTGCATAAAAACAGATGGACGGAGACGTTACTTTATCTGGTTGAGATGTCAAGACAACTCTCACATGAACATAAGTCAGAATTAGACGAGCCTCTGAGTTATAAAACATCCGTGTGTGTCTGTGGATGTGTGTGTGCTTTATCTGTCTGGTTTTATCTTTCCGCCCCTCCTCTCTCTTTCTCCCTCTCAGGATTAAACATGTTTATCAATTATCACTCCATCTTGCCTCTAGCTCTCAGCACGCCACACAGCTAATTGAATCATTAAACAATCGCTACTCCTCAGGGAGTGTGCGCTTGTGCTCGTGTGTATGTGTGTGTGTGTGTGAATGGCAAGAGTATGTGTGTGTGTGTGTGTGTGTGTGTGTGTGTGTGTGTGGGGGGGGGGGGGGGGAGCGGGGGGGAGTTGTTTGCAAACATGATGATGCCCTCGGGTGCCCGCAATGCACTTGTCAGATATGTTTATTAATTTATGATGCATGCACATACACAGGCATGAACACACACACAGATGGGTCCTGGCAGTGGCTGGTAGCACCATGTGTTGGTCACGCCTGGGGGGCCTCTCCTGTTGTCACACTGGCAACCGCTCGAGTGGCACTGGTGTGTGTCTGTATGTGTGTGTCTGTATATGTGTGTGTGTGTGTGTGTGTGTGTGTGTGTGTGTGTGTGTGTGTGTGGGTTTGTGTTACAAAACAGTGCTATATTATGTCCAGTCCTGCACCACACAGTGTATGTGCGGGAACTCTAAAAGTATTGTAATGTTTTAAATTGTACAAGGAGTGATTATTAAGCGATTTGAAGCATTAATAATAATAATAATAATAATAAGAAGAAGAAGAAGAAGAAGAAGAAGAAGAAGAAAGTCTACTTATGGTAGCTTAATGCATAAAGGAATACAATTTTATGTATTGCTGAGTATGAAATAGTTCAATTATACAGCAGATTCTTTAGGCCTCTGGATAAGTGTTGGTTTGTTATTTAAGGTAAAGCAAATGAACTCATTTTTGCCTGTACCAGTGATAGTTTCAAAAAACACTAATTTCAGGCTTCTGGGGTTTCATCGTAACAAATCTAAGCTACCAACCCTTTTTAATTGTTAGGTGATGCTTTAATATTACAACTTGCCATTGTGTAGCGAACATTAGTTCTAGCTTAGTTGTGGTTGAGCTGATGTGTTCAAACACTCTGAAATTGAAATTCTAAATTCTGAATTTAGTTATCAAGTTAATTTTGTTAAGTTATCTCAACTTGAATTTAGGTTTAAGTCAACTTGTGCAGACATTTGAGTTTAAGTTACACATAACATTAAGTTGATATAATTACCAAACTCATTATGTCAACCCAATTCATCAAAAGAGTGTTTGGAATGTTTTAAATCAGTAAATAAGAATTTTTATCTTGAAACTGTGCATTTTTGAAAGTGGTGGGAATGGCTTCCCTGAATAATTTTATAGAGTGTACAAATGGAAGAAACTGAGTAGACTTTAGTCTACACTGCTACATTTAGCCTGGTCACACATGATTCAATATGGAAAATCATTACACCTGTCGCCCACATTGCTGCAATCATTGATTCCAGCTGATCAGCGGTATATTAAATAGGCTAGTTACCTTTTCTGAGATGAATTAAGAAGGTATGTTTTGATTGCTGGACATGGCGAGTGGGGGATGGACTATACTGAAAACATGAGGACACTATCTACGCCCATACAGTAGCAACGTGTCAAATCACAGGGTAGCCCCGCCCTAAAGCATACCCTGCTTTATTTCACTCTAAATAGAGCCATCATTTACAAAATAAACATCATGCTGTTAGAAAGAGATTTGAAGCTAGCAATTGAGACCATAAACTCATTGGGGAAATGTTTACTAAGCTAACAAATCAAGTGAGAAGATCATTTTCTCAGTGACTACTGTACTATCAGACTTCTTTTTGCAGCCATGGGAGTCGCCCCCTGCTGGCTGTTAAAAAGAATACATATTTAAAGCCCAAAGGTGACGTCCATTTTTTATATACAGTCTATGGTTTTCCTGAGAACCTCCTGTATATGAGTATGTTTTCTGTGTGGTTTTGTAATGAGTAAAAATTAGATGAGTTACCCTCTGGATTTCATTACAAGTTTTAAAATACCCACACCACCCCAGGTGGAAAAAAAAAATCCAAATAAATACAAGCCAATTTGAATAAATAAATGTAAAATATTCAAAAAACTGTTTATATTTCTAAGTGCAATGTGCCGAATTAAACAACATTTGCAATTAAAATGTAGCCTGTACTTATCGGTGCATCCCATATATAATTATCTTGAATGTGTTTACAGAGTTTTAAATCTGTTCACAAATCACTTGGTTCCTACACTGTATGTTTTTTCAACATTGTGTTGTGCACAAACGCATTTTGCACTTGTACGCAATGAAGGTGCAATGTAGGCGAATACTGGGGTTTGTGACTACAGTAAAGGAGAAAAAATTTAATCAAGCCTTGACGGTGAATGATACCTGGATGTACTTTCACCTCCTTGTGAAAATATAAGTTCCTATGTGTGCTGGGAAGCTTCCTACCGTTAGAGAGAAATCCTCAAGGAACCAGAGTGACACGAAAATTACGGGGCAACACATATTCTGGCAAAGAGAGAGAGGGAGAGGAGCAGGACTCCCCCCAACCCCATCTTGTGACCGATTCGTCACCGCGACAACCATCACCCCACCTTATTCTGGGATGTCCTGTAGTTATGTTCTTCAATTATGTCTCCCTCTTTAATGTCGCGGCTGCACATCCATATTTAGTCAACCGCTGCAATTTTAGCTGCCGCGTTGAAATGCAACCGTCTCACCCTGGAATCAAAGGACAGATAGAGCTTCCTCAGGCAGAGAGAGAGAGAGGGAGAGAGAGATTTACATTTATTTCTATATTCTTTCAGGCTACATCTGCAATTTGAGCCACAACAGGGAGATTTTCAGCATGCCAAGCAACTTTCAAGGAAAATGGGAGGTATGGCAATTTATCCACTGAACGTGAGATATTTTATTTTTGTCTTCACTGAACCCCTGAAAATATGTATATTATCAAAAAAATGGACCAAGGGAACGAACAAGAGACTGAAATCTGCTGCAACAATTATGTGTACAGTGTGAAGGTTGAAAAGGTGAGGTGTGAATGAAATACTATTGTTGATCCTTTATCATAAGCTCTCTAGTAAATCTGAAGGACGACACATAGAAATAGAGGATATGTGAACAGACTCAGGACAGATGACTGAAATAAACGTATCCACTGCGTAACATATCCATCCTCCAAAAAGCCTTACTCGTGTGTTTTTTTGTCACCTCTCTAAAAGGCAAAAGGGATGAACTTGCAGGTATGTAATGTGTACACTGAGCATGCTTTTTAATGGTGTTTCCCTGAGGAGATGTGTAGTTGTGGTGTGTATGTGTGCGTCTCACACACCAGGGCCTGTGCATCCACTGCTTTTCAGGATCAATTAGATGACAGTAAGTGGTGTGGCCCTCTTTTTGATATGAGCTGCTGGCATTTCTATTAATATGTCAAAAGAGACTCTAGTATCAGCTTATATTACTCTCTCTGTTCTCTCTCCTTATTTTCTCCAAAGAAGTGAGTAAATGGTTAGTGTTTGAATGCAACACTTTGTCACATAATACATATTGTTGTGAGCATAACTGGATGTTACTTTAAAAAGGTTCCGTCCACTCAAACGTCACTGCAGACCAAGCATGCCACCAGCAGGACATTGTGTCCTCCCACACTGCAAAAACTGCTCAGTACCAGTTTGAGGAACACAACCAAGAGTCTCAAAGTGTTGGCTCACCTTCCAAACTCCACAGATCCTAATCTGATTGAGCATCTATGAGATGTGCTGGAACAAGCCTGATCCATTGAGAGTCCAGCATGCAACACACAAGAGATCTGCTGCCAATGTCCCAGTGCCAAACCCCACAAAACACCACAGGAGGTCCTGTGGCCATGCTTTGATGGGTCAGAAGTGTTTTGGCAACAACAGAGGGACATACACAATATTAGGGAAGTGGTTTTATTGTTGTGGTTAAATAGTCTATATTTGCAATGGGTTCAATAACAGACACATATCACAGACAAATCTAAGCCATTCTAATGTGTAGATTGTTGTTATGGTGTAATTACCAAGTATACAAGATTACATTCGTAATCCCTTTCAACGAGCAAAGACACAAAACCAGAAATGTGGCAGTTAGTTACCAGTATTATTATTACTGCTGAAATTCTAGGATTCTTGATATCAAGTTTGATACCACAGCAAAAAATGAAATAATAAAATACATGCATTTCAACATCAGCTCTACTGTTAAAAAACAAAACAAACAAACAAACTTGAAGGGAGCAGCTAATAAAATATACATGACATATAACACACTGTTGTTTAAACCAATGTTGTGCCAAAAAACACACACAAAAAACAATCAACTCTTTTATGGTGACAAAGCATTTTTCTTCTTTTTCATCTTTACAGCTAGTATATGCATAATCCTATATAACAATATGGCATAAGCAGCTGTTTTGGATCATCCAAACATTTTCATTATGTTTGGTACCACTGACAGCAACTATCGATACAAACCCAAATGTTATCCAGTACAAGCTTTTTTTTTTTTTTTTTTTAAAAAAGATGAAAACTGGTGAATGGAGGTCTCCAGCAACTGATATGACTTCTTGTTGTAAGTGAGTACGTGTTGAGTTTGGTTGCTGAGTCACAAAGATGACAAAGTCCAAAACGCTGTCAGAGTTTGTAAGATTAGATGTCAGCGATGTACCCAAATATTTGGTTCAGAAGGGAAACAGTGTTCTTTCATCCTCAGAACATCTCTCCCTGTTTGGATCGGATTGAAGAAGTTGTTGATTGCTTGAAAAGATATCGTCAGGTATTGAGATTTTTGGCTTTCTACATTTCTGATCCACATACCTACCAAAAACAGTGACTTCCTCACCGTACAGCTTCTTCAGCCTGTCTGGATTAATAGATAAGTGTAAACTTTAAGATGTGAACTGATGGGCCTCAGACTGAACTGTCACTGCTACTAATTGACAGAGTTAACTGTAGATCACACTGACAAAGAGCACAACCTTTTTACTGTGTGCTTAAAGAAATGCAGTGTGCAGTCAGATACTTGAGAACATTAATTAAAGAAAATGAAAAGCAAACATGGCACAGGTGCCTCTTTCTTTTTCATTCTCACCCACACACACACACACACACACACACACACACACACACACACACAGAGGAATCTCCCTTACCTTAAGGTGGCCACGAGCCAAGCAAGGTGTGCAGAGGGTACTCCACACAGGTGTATGACAGGATGACCTTTTAATCACACATACTGTCTAAGATTGACTAAATTAAAAAGACTGAAAAAAAAGAGTGAGAGTACATGGAGTACAGGCCAAGTGCCAGTACACCCATTTATCTTTCCCACTGAACATGTGTACATCTCTTTTGTCGAACATACTTTGATTTACTGTTTAACACATTACGTGCTCAGAAGTTGGCCTGACATCAATCAAGTCATCATGTCAGGGAGGGAAGATATTTATTTCTGTCAAATGTAATTTAGGACCTGTTTTTTTTTTTTTTTTTTACTGTTGGGGTTCTCCCGCTATTTTGCCACTCTTTTTTAAAAAAAAAAAAGTTTTTTGTTTAGCTAAACTCATCTAAATTACAGGTTAAAATGTATTTATGTTTCAGGTGTTAAGGTCAGACAAAACCATAGTCATAATGAATCATTTGGTAATAACAGTGTATCAAATCAGAGCTGAAAACAAACAATAATGCTTACACATTTAAAACTCAAGTCACTTTTTCAATAAGAAAAGTAAGCCATGAACTCAGATGAAGTTGTGATGAAGCTTTGGCCTGTTACATTGAAGCAAAGGAAAGCCTCTACATGGCAAATTTAAGAGTTGACTTTTGCAAAATACCAACAGAGTCGCATCCAGATTTGAGCCAAGTTAGCGTATAATCCTTTATGATCCCAAATGGCTCAAAAACGTCTGAAAGCTGAAACAGGAGGGAAGTGATAAAATTCCAACACACGAACGCAGTGTAAATAAGATTCATGTGTCTTTCGTGGATTGAACAGTACAAATGTAACTACTAAGTATTCGAGACAGACTGAGGTCCAGTTATTCAAACTACCTTGGAGAGTGATTCCTGATGCATACTAACCAGACGTAGCAAAGGTTGTCTTAATCCTAACAGCTGGGCTGCATGAAAGTCTCTCCAGTCTTTGATTAAACGTGTGAACTCATCTCTGCAACAAGTAACAAAAAAAATGAATTAGAGATTATATTTTAGGATTCATGATAAAGCAGAACTGGTGTCAATCGTGAACACAACTGAGGTCCTAAACGGCACAGGCATTTAAACTACCAGATCAACAACAGTAATGTAACATATGTGAGGCCTTCAGGTGCCAACGGTGAATGATGACAACAGTCAATATGTGCTTCTTCAGTGCACTTCAATCTTACAGGTCAATTAAATTTAGTTTAGTTGTATTTATGTTGCACCAATTCACAGCACACATCATCTGAAGGCACTTCTCAGAGCATGGCAACAAATCCAAATGATCCCCTTTGAGCAAGCACTTTGATGACAGAGGGATGAAAAAAGTCCCGTTTGACTGGAGAGACCTCCGGCAGAACCAGGCTCAGGGAGGGTGGTCATCTGCCTCAACCAGTTAGAGTGAGGGTGAACAGGAGAGAGAACAGGAAGGTATACAAATAAGACAAACAACTTATAAGAGTGTTACAAGCGTAGGGGAGGTCAGCAAGGCCAGCAGCTGCAGATCACAAACGTAACACAAACTATAGCAGAACTAAGACACAAAATGAAGGCTCACATGTCAGTGAAGCTTCACAGACTATGAATATGCACCTGTGAAAGGACAGCACAGCTAGAGATCAGAATCAGATCTTGGGCCACATGATGCAAAGCAAGTTCCATTTGCTCACAGTTCTGTAAAAAAGACAGACGCGAGTCACTTTAGGCTTTGACAATGTGACTCACTTATTCCCTGTGTGTCCAGGTGTACAGTGTAATTACTACATCTTGGTCAATCAGGTCATATATTGGTATTTTCAAGACAGTTAAGGCGACTTTAAAGTGTAACCACATGAGCAGAATATAATTTCTGTCCTGAAGGCTAAACTGAGTGATAACTTTCTTTTTTTTCTTCTCCTGCTTGAATTGCCTGGACATTGAAATCATAAGTTTATTCCTGAACCATTAGGATACCAGGACAGCCCAATTATTTTCCTCCTGCATTTTATTTCTGTTGCATTATTTGTTTGATGGTTTTATTTTTCAGATTTAAAAAAAATTCAGGCATTAAAGACAATAGTTTACTCCAGCTGGGATAAAATTCTGAACAAAGCTTTTGTATCTTTGCTTCAGTTAAGCTGATGAAAAGTCACTTAATTTGCATGTTGGTAACATTGCAAGTTTGAACAATACGGCAGACAGCTGGATGCAAAGTACAACTAATCAAGGCCCATTTTTAACACACCTGCTGCGTTGTTGCTCCGGCCTCGGTTTGTATGGGGGCAGGGCTGCAAACTGACACTGTCGTGACTCAGATGCTGGTAATTCTGCCCTCTGGCTGGAAGTCTCCTGCCAGCTCCACTGGCACCGAGCCAGTCTGCATTCAGCCAGCCTTATCTATTGTAGAACTACTTCGACAAAATCTTTTGGGTCTGAATCAACTTGCTGCTGTGGCGAGCGAACAAAAAAAGAAATCACCTCCTAATGTGCAGCAACAGCAGTTATGCGGTTAACATTAAAACATTTTTTCTGCTCTGTCATATGCGTAATAACTGTAAAATCATCAGATCAAAGTAATGGGATCAACCTGAAACCACTGTGGTTACTTCAAAAGACACAGTCAGACAATCACACGAGCTGGTTTTATAGAGTGTGGGCCGGATATCAAAGGGTGTTATGTAAAAACATGATAAGATGTTTGGAAGTGAAAACACACAGAGGAAGCTAATTAATTGGTTTGTTGGAAAGAGAAAAACAGTCCTCGCCGCCGTCCTCCCCGTCGCACCTGGATCTCAAATGTCAGACTTGTTTCACCTGGAACTGCACTGACAGCAAACAAACTGATAGTGTGAGCGGTGGGTGTTTGAAAAAGAGAGACTTCTTAAATGTTAAATGATTGTCTTTATAGGGCAGAAAACACAGGGTCTCACTTGTGGCTGAATTTGCATCTTTAAGTCACTTCAGGCATTGTTGCACAAGAAAACATCTGCTCTTCTCACATTAAAGTTAATGTAAGCCCTCTTTGCCCCTCAGCTGTGTTTGTTCTATAATGGAAGTGACAGCAAATTATACCTTTCGATCAGTTTGTGCAGTCAACAGGCACAGTAAATTTCACAAAAAGGTACACACGTTTATGTTCCAGATTTGCGAGTAGCAGGTTTTACTCCTCAAAGATAAAACTCAGATGAACTCAGAAGTGCATCTTGGGTCAGCATCCAGCATTTCAGTATCTCTTAGT
The DNA here is from genome assembly GCF_000690725.1 of Stegastes partitus. NCBI lineage: Eukaryota > Metazoa > Chordata > Actinopteri > Pomacentridae > Stegastes > Stegastes partitus. The sequence goes on along the minus strand of NW_007579329.1, from coordinate 158,504 downwards.
GTCTCTAATCTCAATGCTCTATTCAGATTAGAGCTGGTAAACATTTTAGCTTCTATCAAGATGTTGAGGAGCAGCAGACCTACAAGAGGAGGTAGTTCCCAAAAAAACATTTCATGTGATTTCCTTGTAGTTTTGGATATCGTAGTTTCACTTCACAAAACAGGCTCACCAGTTCCCCCGTATGTCTAATCTTATTAGTTTAATGTCAGTAAACATTTTGGTATCTGGACAAGCACCCTCACTTTTTCCTAAAAGTCACAAAAGTTATCTTACTAGATTGTACGTAGTTTCCTCTACTGTCTGGTCTCACATGCCAGATACCAAGTACTCTGTACCTCACTTTGTGTGAATGAAGTCACTAATGTCTGAATGACTAAAAGCCATCACTTTAACAGTCTGCAATGGTATATATTCCATGTCTGAAAAGGGCTTTACACTGTTTTCTCAGGAAATTGTATGGTCATGGATTTTCTTCATGCTTTATATTTATGCTTCCCAAGGGACACCATGGTGTTTTACACTTCTGCATGTGATGTCCTACCAAGCAAAACAGCATTTTGCCATACTTTAAAATAGGCCTGAGTGATAACAAGGTAACGATATGTACCAGCAATAGACACTTTATCAATAGCAATAACAGAATAGGTATAATGTTTGATATTTTAACTTAATTAGTTACAAAGCGCTGTGCAACCACATGAACAAACAAGTGTGCTCTCTCCATGGCTCATAAGAGCATTATCATATCCCTTGATAATGTAGCCCCTTCACCCTCTGTTGCTTCCTGTGGCCTCTGTGCAGGTCTCCTGAGGCATGCTAGTCAGTAACCACCTCGGCCTCTCGTCTTCCACTGGTAAAGGATGCAGCCAGCAGGGATGAGTGGTTTCCCCTATAGTTCGGCTTTGCATTCAAAAAATATTCACCACCTCCACCTTAGCAACGAACTCCCGGCACTCTGCTCCGAGGGCTTGATAAGAAACGGACCTTATGATATGGAGGACTGTGATTAGCCCCTTCGGACCGTAACCTAAGTGTAGTGTGGCAGCTTCACTCTGGTTCCCCTCCACCTCTGAGTTTTACCGGCTTTATTTAACAAGCATCAAGGGGAAGTGATTCATTCATTCTTTTTATTCATGTGTGAAAATGTATTTAATTTAGTGTCTTTTCCATTGTTGTGTTAACATTCAAATTATTACTTGTGTACCTTAAATAGGCTTAAGAGGTTGAATTCAAGTTAAACCTTTTTTCTGCTGTTGTCTAGTTTATTTTTTATTTTTTTAAAAAGGGTCATTCAGAATCATCAATAATCATCTATATTGACTGACATGAAACATTTTATCAGCTGTATCGTCCGTCCCTACTTCAAAGTGACGGAAAGAATCCATCAACACGTGAACATGAACATAAAACCTAATGTTCCGTTTGGGAAATTTATGTTACTTCAACAGGGGAACAGTGTTGAAGGTGTGGACTGATTTGGAAAACATTCCCAGTTATGGTGGTGCTTCTAAGTGCTGGCTAGATAATGTGATATTGCTGCCAGATCAGCCTTTTTACTCCAAATACCAAATTTGGCAGAGCTTGTGTTCTAAGACATATGTTTGATATTAAAATGTTTGTTGTTTTCTTTCATTATTACATCCTGGACATTTTTGTTAAGCAAAGCAACACTGTTGCTCTTGTGTGTCTTTTAATTAGTTTGAATTAAAGCAATGTTGTGTTTTTTGGTCATGAAAATGTATGTAATTAACTTTAACATTTTTTTTAAAAATTATTTTATCCACTGTAGAGTCTAAACAACATGTTTTAGATTAGTTTCTCAGACACTGATGACAGATATAATCATAATCTATGAAATGATTTATTTTATGTTATTAACATGCAGACAAAATGAGTTGTTTTAATATGATCATCCTGAATAATTAATCCCTGCAAACACTTCCCTTTGAGTGTGATGTTTGCACAACAAATCAATTTATTGCATGTAACAGAGTTGGCAGAATTATACTTTTAAAGCTCGTAAGTGGCCCCATCAGTCCGGCACACCTGACCTGCTGCACAACAGAGAGACTGGAGTTTACACAAGACATCAATCAAAAGCATGGGTGTTCACACTAATGTAGTTTGTGCAAGCATGACCACTTGCATGCACGCACACGCAAGAACTCGAACACACACACACAATCAGGAAAGCGGTGTTGAAGAAGGGGGTGGTTATTGTCCAAGAGGGAGGGGTTTGGCTCTGTGACTGACAGGCCATTAGTTATCAGGGTTTGGTCAGTCGTCTTGTTGACTGACGTCAGGGTGAAGGAACGCACCTTGTACTAAATATAACACACACCTGTTCTCAAACACACACGCATTTTCACGCACGCACAAATGAGTGCACGTATGTTCAGACGGACTAAAAAAAAATGAACACAGACGTCATTCACACACAGGACAAGCATGAGCGCTAACATGAACTTTGATGCTCAGCAAATACCACACCGTCCTTCCCATCAGACACAAACATAGCAGGGCACAAGACAAATCAAACTGCACCGCAACACAACATTTTTATTACATTCACCTTATACCAGAAATGCTTATTTAAAACTGATAAGTCAAACTTTATGAACAAAACATTTACATCTGTTGGCACACACTCACAATATAAATGTATTCTCTGTTTAACTCTCAAGGTGTTATGAATCTATGTGTCAGCTGTTCAAACATAAACATTTTATGTGTTGATATCACACACAAGGTCTCAGATATTATGAAATAAAAATGAAATCAATGTACAGTCAAGCTGAAAAAAGTGTGCCATATTTCCTTCGAGCTAAAAACCATCTAAGTATTTCAAGGTGCTGTGTCAAATTCCTCTGAGTCTGATAACATTGTTCATTCATATTCAATTTCAGCAATTTCACTTGTATTCACTTTTAACAACCTTTTGAAATTCTTTAGAAAGATAGAAAGCATCAAACACTGTAGCTGGGCCCTTTTTTTTTTGCCTACTCTTTTGTGTCTATATACACAAGAATAAAACGAGTAGAACACAAAGGGAGAGTAACTGGTAAATGGCTGTATTTATGGAGAGCTTTTATCTGAACCTGTTTTTATTCTCTCATTCACGCACACACTCTCATACACCGAGACCTACAAACTATGCATGCAAAGTGCTGACCGGACCGCTGGGATCAGGGGTTAAACTGGGATTTGTAATGTGTCGAATGTTCTGCTGTTTTTAGGTTTGCTATGTGAGCATGTGAGCATCGGTAACATACAAAGGTATACATTTGAATCAAAAATGATTTCTAAGAGTAAATTGGTCTGATATTCTAATTGAACAGCATATGTGCCATTTTTTACGAAATGCTATTTGAAGAGACAACCTGTAGAAATACTTAAAAACGGTGACATAATTCTTACATTAGGATAGCTGGAAAGCTCAAGCTGAACTGCCAAACTAGCTAGCAAAACCTAGTTTGACCCTTTACTAGCTAAAACATCAATAATGTCTGTGTACAATTTATGTACATTTTTAAAATGTAGAGCTGTTAGTGGCAGCCTACACCATAGTTGTTATATCTGACACTGATCCACAAGACACTGACTTGGATAATGGTTTTATCGTCAGCGCTTACAGGAGTTTGATGTCATTCATGTACAGTCTGTCCAATGATATCAATGATATTCTATCTTTTTCTATGAAACAAATGAGGTCAGTGTCAGATTCTGACCTACTTCTCTCCTTACCTTGCTGTCCATCTATCCACGCCATCTGTGCCAACCGACAGGGTTGATCTGCGACGTGGTTTTTGGAAAAACTCATTGATATACAAAAGGAAACCTAGTGAGACATCAAACATTCTCAAGTTGCTCGGTTTTATATGCGCTACCGCTGTAATTGGTCTGCTAATATTAGTAAAAGTGAAAATATAATTCCATCCATCCACAGGGAGAACATGCAAACTCCACGCAGAAAGACCCCGGTGTGCCCACCGGGACGTGAACAGGCAACTGTCTTGCTGTGAGGCAATGGTGCTACCAACTGCGCCACCTTGCAGCCCAAAGTATAATTTGGTTTTGGAATTATTTAGATTAAGAATTGAAGAATCCCCCAATGACACTGAAGAGCGAACATGTTGGGACTGAATAAAGTCAACGGTCTCATAAACATGTGGACAGGAGTAGCTGAGAATCATACCATCATCCCTAAGATTATTGGACAAGCTGGTCTATCTCATAAGCAAATACTGACAATAATTCGGTCATAAATAGTACATGTGGGTCTTTGGTGTAGCACAAGTATCAATTTAAAATCAAGTGTATATCAAAAAGCAAATATTTAATCAAACAATCATAATTAGCCTGACAGAAAGGAAATTATTCTGAATTCTATGACTTCTTTCTTCTAATTAAAAGACAAACAAACAAAAAAACACAACAGCCTCCCATACAAAGTAGAACTCCAAATAGACTATAAAGGATTTATGGAGCATCAAGCTTCCAGTGTGTTACGTTTTTTGGTCACACTGCTTTTTGTATCTTCCACCACAAAGTAGAAATTTGCAGAAAATCATCCATCCATCCATTTTCTATACACCGCTTAATCCTCATTAGGGTCGCAGGGGGGTTGGAGCCTATCCCAGCTGACTTAGGGCGAAGGCAGGGGACACCCTGGACAGGTCACCAGT